>NW_004524669.1:7512890-7516928 GCF_000260255.1 Octodon degus | reverse complement strand
AGAGAGAGAGAGAGACAATGATGACCACAACTTCAACAACAACAGACCAGAACAACCAAGTAGAGCAAGCAATTAAGCAAAGGTGAAAAGTGGGGATCCCACCGTAGGAAAACAATATGACAAAAATAAGCCAATGTATATCAGTTATCACCATCAATGTAAATGACCTAAATCACCAATTGAAGGAAACAGACTTCCAGACTGGATAAAGTAAAAAAATCCAACAATATACTGTACACAAGAAACACATTTAATTCAAAACAATATTGATAGACTGAATGTGAAAGGATAGAAAACAATACTCCACATGACAGAAACCCAGAAAAAAGTGGGGGTAGTTATTCTGGTTACTGACAAAGTCCACTTCAGACCAAATGTGGTTAAAAAACAAAGAAGGTCATTACATATTCATTAGAGGAAAACTGTGAGAGAAAGGGATAACAATTATAAATATATATGCACCCAATGTAGGAGCATCCAATTAAATAAGACAAATTTTATCAGACATCAAAAATCTAATGAGCCATAACAAAATTGTATTGAGGAACTATAACACACAATTCACACAAAGAGACAAACCAACCATGCAAAATATGAGCACACACTCAGGATAAATCCTGAGGGGATTTCACTGACCTTCTCAGACCAAAAAGCTACAACTCTTATTGCACAGGTCCTGCTTTACCTTGGTCTTAACCATCCAGTTATAGTGGAAATCTGTATGGCTACTATGAAGACTTCTTTAATTAATGTCTGCATTTTAATGAAGCTCTCTTGGGTTTTGCCTCTGTTCCAGATCCAATCACTTCCATTTATTTGGGAAGAAAGGCTATAGGTATATTTGACTCAGCAATCAGTTCTCTAAAAAAATCAACAATACTGTTAATGACACCGAGACAATCAATATTGACACACAGAGAAAATCAATTGATATCAACAACTGTACAATTTGGTTATCATAAAAAAACAGCAACCATAGCATCAAGAATAAACTGAATGCTGTCATATCCTAATAATAACATACTATCTATAACCATGAAAAATAAATGTATAGCTATAATATAAACACTAAGACGAACAGATCATTCTCCTACAGTAAACATCTATGAAACAGAAAAATTTTACTTCTATTTTAAATAGAACACTGTTCTACAATAATACCACAGAGCTAACTATCATTGAGAAAGCTTAATGGTTCCTCTACTAAAAATAGAAATGGCAAGAACTGAACAATGAGTAAAGTAAAAGTTTAAATATTAAGCAATGGAAGGTAAGGAAAGACTAGAGCAAGAGAATAGAATAGGGATTCTATTGAGGAGTAAAGGGAAATTAATAGTATTACATAACAATAATAGGTTTTATTTATTTATTTATTTATTTATCTTCATTTTGAAGCAGGAATTCACTAGTTTGCTAAACTGGCTAGAGTAGGTTCAAACTCTCAATTCTCCTGCCTTAAGTTTTCAGAGTACTGAGATTTACAGATTTGCAACATAGCACCTAGTTAATAATAGTATATTACAATATATCAAGTCATAGCATCTCATATCAAGTTAACCACACTTAGTTCAATAATCACTGGTTTTTTTACTACTAATGAATTTTGTTTGTGCTAGTATCCCACTCAGAATTATACCTCATGGAGTATATTGATTTAGATCAGACATCTTTTATATTTCTCTTGGCTCAAGTATTTTCTCAAAGTATTTCTTCTTTTTGACCATCCTGACATTTCTGAGGATCAGGTCTGACATTTTAAAGAATGTATTTTATTTTTCATCTGATATTTTTATTCTTATATATATTATATATATGAATATATAGAAAGAAGTCTAGAAAGAATAAATTATTTCATCACATCATATTAGTATATATCAACATATCAACATGACTTATCATGGACACTGACGACTGTCAGAGAGACTCCAGCCCTAGCCCCAACCCTGCAACCTTCCTGCTAAAGTTTACTGAGTCCTGTAGCCTCTCCCTGGCCTGAAAAACCACACAGACCTGGTAAGCTAGACCCTACCCCTCCAGCTTTCCCTCTGGAATTTGCTGATTCTAGACATCACTTCTCACCCTGAAGACTGTAGGAGATTCAGCAGCCCTAGACTCCCCAGCAACATTCCACTAGGAATTTATTAAGTCAGCTGCCCCTACTCACCCTGAAGACTGCCATGGAGTCCTGACTACCCCAGTGACCTACAGGAGCTTTTGAGTCACTACCTTACAGCAATCTACCATTGAGAATGCCCTGCACATCTTCAGCATGCACCCATCATCATCGGATCCTTCTTGAACTTTGGCTCGCATTCTGTTCTTTAATGAGGGAGAAAGCACATTGAACCCCTCAGAGCAGGAGCTTTGGCAAGCCTATCCTGCCCTCCCAACTCTGAAGAGCATTGTTGACCTACACCCTGCCCATATACTATCACTGCAAAAAATTACAAAAGGAAGGAACAAAGGGCAAACTCAGACCTCTAGCCCACCCAAAACAAGTCCAGGAGACAAGGTCATAGAAGAACTTGGAAGTCACACACCTGAAATTTCTGAGATCATAGCAATTGAAAGAAAGGACTAACTCCATCAGGCTATGAAAGAAAACAAATCAGAAATAACCACACAGGTAAAAAAGGAAGTGAAAACAATCATGAAAGAATTGCTCAATACAGCTAAGGAAGACATAGATTAAAAAAATAAGAAGGAATAAGAAAATGATAAAAATACTGAATAAACAATACATGAAAGAACTAGAATGGGTGAAAGAGATTCAAACTGATACCCAGGACATTAAGAATTCCATTGAAAGCTGAAAAAAAACTGCTTAAATGAAATAGAACAAAGAATTTCAGATCTTGAAGATAACATTATGACTAGTGAACATGAAAGGAAACATCTCTTAAGAATAACTTTGATATATTTTTTTTTGATTGAACAATTTTTAGGGGAGGTTTTTGGTGGTGCAGACTGAAACCAGGGCTTCCAGCTTGCTAGGCAAATATTCTACCACTGAGCCAAATCCCCAACCCCAACATCTCTTAAAATTAATGAGAAACCATGAAATAACAATAAAAAAGCTGCAAAATGATGCAAAGAAAAATAATATAAGATTGATAGGTATCAATTAAACAGTTGGAGATAATATAAAAAACATTTTAAAAGACTGTTTGCAGAAGTGGTACCAAAAAAAATTCCCAAGCATAGGAAAAGAATCTGACATTAGATAACTGAAGCATATAGAAGTTCCAGCCAGACATAACCAAAATAAATCATTACCTAGACACACAATAATCAATATCCCAGAAATTTAGCAAAGGAAAAGAATATTAAAACTATTAGAGACAAAACAGATCACCTATGATGGAAAGCCCATCACAATCACAGCTAACTTCACAAAACACGGCATCAAGAAGAGCTTGGAGTGAGCTATTTAAAGTCCTGAAATAAGGGCCAGCCAAATAGCTCAGTGGATTAAAGTGCCTGCAAAAGTAACAGGGGCCAGGGGTTTGATTCCCTGGGGGCGCATTGAGATGGCAATTGAGACTGGATGTGGTGGTGTGTGCCTATAATTCCAGTCCTTGGGAGGCTGTAAACAGGTGGATCACAATAAGTCCAATCAAGCAGTGAGACCCTGAACACCCTGTATACATAGACCTTTCACTAAAATACAAAAAGATTAAAAATAAAGACCTTAAATAAAACAACTTTCAATCCAAATTGATGTATCCTTCAGAAATATCTATCAAACTTAATGGAGAGATTAAATACTTCCATAACAAAGAACTGAAGAAATTCATGACAACCAAGCCAACCCTACAAAGACTACTGATAGAGACTTTACAAAGAGACAATGATGGGCTGAGGAGATAGCTCAGTTGAATAATCACTTGCCTGGCAAGCTCAAGGACCTGAGTTCAATCCCCGGCTCCACCAAAAAAAAAAAAATTCAGAGATGAGGGGCTGGGGAGATGGCTCAGTGGAATAAGCGCTTCCCTGGCAAGCACAAGGGCCTGAGTTCAATCCCCAGTTCCCCCCGCC
>NW_004524669.1:7502446-7511990 GCF_000260255.1 Octodon degus | reverse complement strand
TGGTGTTTGTAAATAGGATCTCAAGTCCGCATCTTGTACAGCAATTAACCACTAAGAAGAATATATGCAGTGTGTTATTTGTTGAAACTGTACTTCCGATTTGATTTGAAACTGTCTCATTGCTGTTTATCAATAAAATTTTGAAAAAAAAATGAGCACACAAATAACAAAACTGAACTGTACTTGTGAAGAAATGGACTTAGTAGATCATTACAGTGTTCCACCCAACAGCGTCAGAATACACGTTCTTCTCAGTGTACATGGGATGTTCTCTAAAATAGATTATGTGCTAGCACACAGAATAGGCTTAAGTAAATGCAAATGAATCAAAATTATGCCATGCATATGCAAATTATTGGCAAAATAAACACCAACATCTCTATAAATGCATGAAAACTAAATAATACTCTCCTGAACAACTGGTCATGAATGAAATCAAACAAGAAAGTAATCACTATTTACAATCTGACAAAAATGGGGATACAAGCTGCCAGAACCTGCAGAATGCAATAAAAGCTGTTTTAAGAGAGAAATTTATAGCAATAAATTCTCACAACAGGAAAACAGAACAAGCCCAAATAAACAATCTTATGATACATCTCCAACTCCTAGAAAAAGAGCAAATCAAGTCCAAAGCGAAAGAAAGTAGAAAATTATAAAGATCAGAGTGCAAATAAATACAATATAGACTAAGAAAACAATACAAAGAATTAATGAGTGGAAAAGTTGGTTTTTCAAAAGAATAAATAAGGGCCAGCCCCTCAGTGGACTAAAGCGCCTACTTAGGCAGAGCACAGCTGCCAGGGTACAATGCCCAGCATGCCATGCTGGAACCACCCAAGAGGCACGCTGAGATTGTGATTGAGACTGGATGTGGTGGCATGTGCCTGTAATCTCAGGGCTTGGGAAGCTGAAAACAGGAGGATCATGAGTCAAATCTGCATAGTGAAACACTGTAGACCCTGTACTGCATATATATTTTTTAAAAAATTCAAATTTATGCTGTGAGGAATGAAAAGCATGAAATGATTACAGACCTTATAGAAATTCAGAAGATCATTAATACCTATTTTGAAAATATTTACTCTGAGAGAATGGAAAATACAGAAGAAATGGACAAATTCTTAGATATATGTGAACTACCAAAGCTAAATCAAGAAGATATGAAAATTTCAAATAACCCAGTATCAGCCAATGAAATTGAAAATGATATCAAAAACCTGCCAACAAAGAAAAGCCCAGGTCCTGATAGATTCACAGCTAAATTCTACAAAAAAGTAGGTAAAATCTAATGCCAGCTCTTCTCAAACTCTTCAATGAAATTGAAAGGGAAGCAATTCTCACAAACTCATTCAGGGAGGCGACTATTATTCTGATACCAAAAACCAGAAAAGGACCAAAAGACACAAAAGAGAACTAAGGACCAGTCTCCCTAATAAACACAGATGCAAACAGCCTCAATAAAATACTAGCAAAAGAATGCAGCAAATCATCAAGATTACACATCTCAACCAAGTGGGAGTCATCCCAGGAATGCTAGAATGGTTTAATCTACACAAAACCATAAATGTAGTACACATCAACAGAGCCAAAGACAAAAATCAAATGATCATCTCAATAGATGCAGAAAAGGCTTTTGACAAAGTCTAACACTCACTCATGATAAAAACAAAAACTACCAAAAATCAAAATAGATGGTCTTTATCTCAATCTGATAAAATCCATCTATGACAAATGAACAGCCAACATAATACTTATGGACAGAAATTGAAAGCCTTCACTTTAAAATCAGGGAAAAACAAGGATGTCCACTCTCACCACTCCTATTCAACATAGTTCTGGAAACATTAGCAAAAGCCAATAGACAAGAGAAAGAAATAAAAAGAATAGTGATTGGAAATGAAGAAGTGAAATAGTGAAATTCTCACTATGATACTGTACATAGAAGACCCCAAAAACTACAGTAAGAGACTTGTACATTTAACCACCAAATTCGGTAGCGTAGCAGGATACAAAATTAATACTCAAAAATCAATAGCATTACTATAAACACACAACAAATGCAGAGAAAACTTATGGAAACCACAGTTTTCACAATAACATCCCCAGAAATGAAATACTTAGGATTCTATCTCACAAGAGAAATAAAAGATCTATACAGTGAAAATTATAGTACTCTGAAAAAAGAGATCAAAGACGATTACAGAAAATGAAAAGATGTTCCTTGCTCCTGCATAGGAAGAACAAACATTGTAAAAATGGCTAAAAACCCAAAATTGTTATATAGATTCAAAGCAACTCCAATTAAAAATACCATTAGCATACCTCGCAGATCTTAAAAAAGCATTCCTCAAATTCCTCAAATTCTTCTAGAATAGAAAGTCAATCCTGAACAACATAGGAAAGGCAGGAGGCATAGCAATCCATGACAAATTTTTACTATTAAACTACTGTGATAAAATCAGCAAGGCACTGGCAAAAACACAGATCTGAGGATCAACCAAACATATTAGTAGATATAGACATAAATAAAAGCACACTCAACCGCCTTATCTTTGACAAAGGGGCCAATCATGTTCATTGGAAAAAAGATGGCCTCTTTAATAAATGGTGCTGGAAATGCTGGATTTCCACATGCCAAATGCTTAAAATAGACCATGCCTATCTCAATGCACAACATAACAGCCTAAATGGATCAAAAACTTAAATATTAAAACTTAAACACTATATCTTCTTGGAAGACAAAGTAGGTAGAAACCTTAATGACATGGAGGTAGGTAAAGAGTTCTTCAACAAAAATCAAATGCCATGGGAAATTCTCCAAAGATCAACAATTGGAATCTCATCTTTTTAAAAAGTTTCTGTACATCAAAAGAAATCAACAACAGAGTAAAAAGGAAACCCACAAAGTGGGAGACAATTATAGTGGACTGTCCATCAGACAAAGGATTATCTCGACATATAAAGAATTTTCTTTTAAAAATTGGGCCTCCAAGTATTCAAAGACTCAATTCAAAAATGTATATCTGAGATGAATATATATCTCAAAAATGAGGACACACAAATGGCAAATAAATATATGAAGAATGTTCAACATCATTGGTCATTCAAGAGATGCAAATTAAAGCAATGCTGAGATACCATCTTATGCAAGAAAGAATGACTATCATCAAGAAATGAAGAAATAACAATTCTCGAGAGGCTGTGGGGGAAAAGAAACCCTTCTTAACTGTTGGTGAGAGTGCAGGCTGGTACCATCACTATTGAAATCATCATGGAGATTCCTCAGAAAGCTAGGATTTGAGGTCCCATTCAAGCCAGCTATTCCCCTCCTAGATATTTTTCCTAAAGAACTGAAATCATCATGCCACAGTGATATATGTGCACCCATGTTTATAGCAGTGCAGTTTGTCATATCTAAATCTTGGAAACAATCCAAATACCCATCAACTGAGGAATGGATTAAAAAATGGTATTTTTACACAATTAAGTATTTTTCAACTAAACAAGATAGATTTTATGCTTCATAGATAAATGAATGCAGCTGGAAATTACAATGGTAAGTGAAATAAATCAGATCCACATATTCAAACATCATATTATATCATTAGTGTGAGAACCAGAAAGAGTAATAAAAATATAAAAGGTACAACAGATACTGTGAAAAGGAAATAAATTTCTCAGTGAGAAGGAAATACTGGGATGAAGAAAAAGATAAATAAAAAAGAAAAATAGAAGAAGCTATGCAGAATGGTTTGGATAATTGTGTTGTTGATTTATGCTGGACTTTTGAAGAGAGCAGTTAATGCTTAAAATATTTTTACTCTGGTCTTTTTCCTCTTTTGAATTTCTTATAACTTCCTTGTTATTGCTTGGTCTTCTTTTGTTCTTTAAACAAATCTCACACATTTATATCTGGTAACCTGAACAACTAATTTGAAAATAGCATCATATAATACAGCAACCATTTTTGAATTCCTATTATTTCATGTAGTAAAACCTGGTATCATTTCTTTTTTAATTAATTTTATTGAGAAACCAATAACAATGAGACATGTTCAAAACAGGTCAGTAGTACAGTTATAATAATTAATACATTGTGTATTGTGGTCTTCCTAGTGGTTATTCATAGTACAAGATGCAGACATGATATCTTATCTAAACACTATCAGTACAAATCTTTCTTCTCATTGAACTAAGAGAAACTAGCTGTATGTCTCTCCTAACTATTTTGTACATACAGATATACACATATATTTTTTTACTACAAAATGGTCCTTCATTTATATCCCCATTTATTGTTTAGTTTTCTCAGAGATGAGTGTTCCAAGGATAGCCAACATTTTGACCCTAGACCTTCAAGTTTGGTGAGGACATAACAGAACCTGTACTGTAACTCAGTGGTATCTCAAATTTTCTTTTCAAGGAGATTATGGGGCCATAGAGGGAAGTGATCAAAGATGTAGAATGTGCCTAAGGAGAGACACTTAAAAAGAAAACATTCTTTCAGGCTTTCACAGAAAGCAAACTGGTCAAGCAATGGACATGACTCATCCACATGGCTGACAATGAGAAAAGATCTACAAACTGCTGTATAGGGTTTCAGGATAAATCCTGAGGGGATTTGACTGACCTTGTCAGATACAGAAGTTACATTTCTTGTTATATAGGTCTTGCTTTATCTTGGTCTTAATCATCCAGCAGAAAAGCATAAACATGAGGTATAAAAAGTAAAGCCTTATTAATAGGCTGAGCTGTAAAAGGCTCAAGTCAACAACTTCTGACATTGCCAGTACTGTGGATAACCAGCTACTGTTATGGACTACTGGACTATATTAGATTATTTCGCTGAATTCATGCACCTACAATATTTGAATGGCACTGATATCATTTCTAATGGGTTTTTTAAATCAATATTTTTTATTCTTTAAAAATAAAAAATAACAAGGGTTGGCCAAATAGCTCAGAGGATTAAAGCACCTGCAAGAAGCCACAGGGGCTAAGGCCTAGATCCTGGGCCTGCCATGCCTGCCCTGCCCCCGGGTTGCACTGAGATGGCAAATTACAGAAAATAAAAAGATATTGGGCATCCTGGTGCGTGCCTGTAATCCCAGCACTTGGGAGACTATAAAAAAGCAGATCTCTATGAGTCCAATTGAGTAGTGAGACTCTGAACACTCTGTAGACCCTTCTCTAAATACAGAAATGAAAAAATAAAAATAATAACAGCAGACTAATTGCCTGCTTTGGCAAGCTCAAGGACCAGGGTTCAATCCCGGTCCCACATGCTGCATTGGCCCAACCCCTGGGTGCACTGAGCCAGCAACACAGTCTGAGCATGGTGGCATGTGCCTGTAATCCCAGCACTGGGGAGGCTGAAAAGAGGAGGATCACTACCAGTCCAAGATGCATAGTGAGACAGTGTACCAAATGCATAAAATGGAAAATAAAATAAAACCATGAAAAAACATGACTTATCATGGATGACATTTCCTTTCACATCCTCGTCAAAGAGCAGTTTTCATATTTTCCTTCATTTGGTTATTCACCGTACCTACTATATTTTGTTATCCTCAAGCAGTTCACTACAGCATGCCACACTCAAGGAGACAGACATTTCACCATTTTCACAAGAAAGTATCTTCAGAATTGATTGGGAATTCTTCTGTCTATAAAATATGCCTCAGCCGGCCAAATAGCTCAGAAGATTCAAGCACCTGCAAGCAGGTGCAGAAAGCATGGGTTCAATTCCAGGGCCTGCCATGCCAGCCCTGCCCCTCGGAGTATGCTGAGATGGCAATTGAGACTGGGCAGTGGCATGCGCCTATAATCTCAGTTCTTGGGAGGCTGTAAACAGGCGGATCACTATGAGTCCAATCTAGTAGTGAGACTCTGAACACCCTGTAGACCCTTCCCTAAAATAAAAAAAAAAGACTCTTCTCACCAATTTCTTTTCTTTTATCAGTAATTATCCATTATAGATCCAGATACCTTTTCTTTATACTTTGAGTTATAACACAGTACTTTTAGTTCATTCACTATTCCAATTTTTCTAGTTTTATCCATTGTAAACTCTTACAAATTACCCATTAAAATACCATTCTTTTCTTGTTGTTTTTTAAAAGATCCCTTTCGGCAATGAATGATAGTTAGGGCATTCTAGAGTGCTGTTTGCCTGTCCTTGATGTCAGCCATTTCTCCAATTATCACAAGTTTCTGTTATTAGAATAAATAATTAGAACTTAAGATGTCATGGCAGGTGGTACATTATTGACTACTAGGACATTATTGTTTCTAGGGTCCCACAATACAGCTAGAAAATATTGACATGTGTTAACCCATTAGACGTAAATGTCTATCATTATTTCTGTTTTGGTTTTTTTTGTTTTGTTGTTCATTTATTCACATTTTAATGTTTGAATAAGGACACAGTCTTCTCTAGTTAGATATAATAGATTCTTCCAAACTACTGTACTTTTCTTTTTTAATATTTTGTATTTTTCAAAATATCATATAAGAAACGTCAAGTAGCTCAGCAGACTAAAGTGCCTGCAAGCAGGCTAAGGGGCCAAGGGTTCAATTCCAGGGCCTGCCTTGCCAGAACCACCCAATTGAGATTAGGGATGTTGGCATGCCTGTAATCCCAGCTCTTGGGAGGCTGTAAACAGGTGGATCACTATGAGTCTGATCTAGCAGTGAGACCCTGAACACCCTGTAGACTCTTCCCTAAAATACAAAAAAAAAAATTATATAAACATCATAATTCACTTAGTAAAATACATTTAAGATTTATCCATATTGTTGTTTGGATTAAAAGTTTGCCTCCTTTGTTGCCAAATAGTATCCCAGTGTGAATATGCCAATATTTATATACTTATTCATGTATAAAAGAATACTTTCATTTCTTAGGGATTTTTAATAGAAATAAAGATGTTAGGTGTGAACATAAATTTTCAAATCAGTTCAATAAATTACTAATAAAAAAATTTTGTTCTCTTTTTCCAGTATTTTGATTAGCACGTGTTTACAGTGCATGATGATCACATTTAGTGTGGGCATTTGGCACATGTATATGGCACATCGATTTTGCTTGTTGGTATGTGCACCTCCCATCCCTTCCTGCTCCTTTCAATTCTTTATTCCTTTTCTATTACAAATACTGGTTCCTACAGTTAATTTATATTTAACTTCTTAAGAAGCTACCAAATGGCTGTCCCAATTTCTGTCCCACCAACAATGAATAAGGGTGGTCGGGGAGATGGCCCAGTAGAATAAGTGCTTCCTTGGCAAGCACAAGGGCCTGAGTTCAATCCGCGGTTCTGTCCAAAAAAATAATTATTATAATAATAAAAATGAATAAATGTTACTATCTGCCCCCCCCAGACCACTACTACTTGAATTGTCATGCTTTGGGGTTTTAGTCATTTTAGTATATGCACCACTATGCTTTTGAATTTTGATTTTTTTTTCTCACTAGATAAGGTCATAATTAACGATCTAACCACCCTTAGTAAAGGAGAAAGAAATAACTAAATCTTGGGCTATGCAGTACTGCCTATCAGAATTCAAATTTACAGAAAATGGGAAAACGTTTGGAAATTCTTAACATTCTCACATTTCAAAACCAGCTTTCATTAAGACTAGATTCTGGAAGCTGATGCTTATACAGGTCTTAATTTTCACGCCTTCATGTCTCATTGCTGTACAGTTATAAGACTTTCTCCCCAGTCTACCTTTCAGTCAGTGTTCTTCACATACCATTCCACTATGTTCTCTGTGAATATACCAGCCAAAATAACGTTCAGTGTGTTTTAGGTAAGCCTCAATGCATACACTTATAAAGCAAATGAAAAAGAAGTTCAGAAGGTAGTGAAGTGATATAAATTGATTTCTAGAAATATTGGTGAGAAATGAATAAATGATATCCATTTCTGAAACACAGAACCATATTCAGAATACTATGAAACATGCTTTTTGTTTTGTGAGAAAAAATATTGAGGGAATCTTTGTTTCAAAAATTTTTCTAACAGCAATACATAAGTGTAGAAGATAATATCAACTTCATTGAGTGTGTTAAAAGAAAGATATTCCTGCTCTGCTCTCCTCCATCCTACATTATTCTGTCTCTGCTTTTCAACATCTGAAAGGATTTACATATACCCTATAAATATGGAATCTTTCAAGAGTTAATTAAATGTGTCACTATATCCTGATATAATGCAAGTAAATGCACATACATGAAGCAATACATGTTTTATAACACTATAGGAACCAGTTGGTCTCTCAGTAGTCTCTGGGAGGAAATGGCAAGAGTATACAAAAAAAAAAAAGACAAGAGATAATTGCTGAGATCAGGTGGTTGACCAAGCCTGATAGGCAAAGGCCCCCAGAGCAACAGCAGGGCGTTTATTTATACTTTTGCAAAGTGAAAAGACACAATGCTGTCTAGTCACTAATAACCCACAAGTCTAGGCAGGATGTTTTTCTCAAGACTGAGGTAGCTCTAGGCAGTGAGGGCTTATCCTGCCATCCCCCACATGATCAATTTCCAGCTTTAGCAGCTCTCAACACCGCGTACTTGTGGAGCTATCCCATAAACATTACAATTTTACCCTTAATACCTTCTGAAAAAAATCAATGACTACTTAATGCTTTTCTTGAGCAACTATTTCTGCTAAATTTATAGTACTTAGAGAGGTGAAGATCTGCAGTTTTCATTTAAAAGTATATGTCATTATTATAAAATATATAGTTGTGGTTTCTAATAGCCAATTGTTAGAAGAAAGAAATAATTGATTTTTATTTGTCAATGTTGTATTCTGCTTTCTTGTTAAATTACTTACTGGAACTAGAAAATTCACACATTCCTTTGGGTTTTCTCTATGTGGCCAATAGTGTCATATGATAATATGGATAATTTTACTTCTTCCTTTCAATAAATGTCTGCCGTTGTTAGAATAGTTCTACTAAAACATTGAAGAACGGCATAAGCATTAAAGAATTTATATCACAGAAATATAGTATACACTTAAAGGTGAAGGGAATTTAAAATGATAAACATGTACTTAAGTATTAAATGTCCTTTACAATTTAAATTTTTTTCATGGAATATACACCTCAAAATTTTAAAATTGTAATAAGTAATACTAAATGCACGAGGGAAAAATATATTGAAACAGTAACAAAGTATAGAGTGTTTTTATTATATCACATAATTTATCAGGCAGCATTTTCATTTGACCAACATTAAACTGAAATACCTAAATCAATTGAAATTATACAATCTTTGCTGACAGTCAAATTGATAAAGAAATAGAAAGCTCTAGAAAATCACTAGAGGAAAAAAGTCAGATTATATATTAGAAAAAAATTCTAATAGCAGTGAACTTCTCATTAAAAAATATGGAAATCAGAGACGAAATATAGGAAGTAAAGCCATGTTGTTATGTTGAGCTATGGGGGACTCAGGTCAATAATTTCTGACATTGCCAGTTAAACAGAAGACCCAATGCTATTATGGGCTACTGGACTCTTTTAGAATATT
>NW_004524669.1:7491085-7496631 GCF_000260255.1 Octodon degus | reverse complement strand
GGACATATGAGAACTTGGACTGTAACGTCATGTACCTCGGTAGTGTCCCAAATTTTCTGATCAAGAAGATTATGGAAAAAAATATAAAAAATAGAAAAGATTATGGGGCCAAAGAGGAAAGTGATCAATGAAGTAGAGTTTGCTTAAGGAGAGTCACATGGAGAGAAAACCCTCTCTCAGGCTTTCCCAGAGAGCACATTGGCCAAGCAATGGCCGTGACTCATCCCCATGGCTGCACTGACAAAGGTTCTACAATCTGAGGTACAGGATTTCAGGATAAATCCTGAAGGGATTTCACTGACCTTGTCAGACCAAAAAGCTACAACTCTTGTTGCACAGGTCCTGCTTTACCTTGGTCTTAACTATCCAGTAGAAAAGTATGAAGGCGAAATATAGGAAGTAGAGCCATGCTGTTATGTTGAGCTGTGGGGGACTCAGGTCAACAATTTCTGACATTGCCAGTTAAACAGAAGACCCAATGCTATTATCAGCTACTGGAATCTTTTAGAATATTTTACTGAGTTTACACACCTATAATATTCAATAACGGAACTTAGAAAAAAATGGGGTATACAGATGAATGTCCATTTTGTATCTGTGTATTCAAAGTGGTTGGGATAGATATATAGTTTTATTCTCTTAATGAATAGAATGATTTATTCTAACGGTGTTTGTAAATAAAATCTCAAGTCCACATCTTGTACAGCAATTAACCAGTAAGAAGAATATATGCAGTGTGTTATTTATTGAAACTGTACTACCGATATGATTTGAAGCTGTCTCATTGCTATCTGTTTATCAATAAAATTTTGAAAAAAAATTAAAAAATCAAAAAATCAAAAATTTATATGAATCTGCAGAAAATGATTATGGAAAGCCCTGAATATTTTCTGTATGATTCTGTTTTTTAAAATTCTACTTGTGAGTGATTTGGTATTCTAGAATAGTGAACCAAAAGTTATAATCTATGAACTTCCTAATTTTATAATAGCCAAAGCTTCTTTTGTACCACAATTACAGAATTGATTAGGTATGAGGTGAATTTTTTTTGTCTTTGAGTATATTATTTCAGTAACAGTACCTTGTTGGCAAAACCTTGTATGACTTTCACTCTTTAAGAAAGTAGAGGGGGCTTAAATTTTTTAACATCCCTCTTCCTATACCTTGAAGTAATAAATGATGGTATGACTCTCCGCTCCTGCTAAACTGGATTATTTGGGTAGCTGTTCCTTTTTATTCCAGTACTTTTACTGACTATTTCTTGCTATTTATTTTCACTCTCCTCTAATACCAGCATGATGTATTTAGAGTATAAATAAAAGAGATTCTAAATTCATAGGTTGTAAGCCATTCAAATAAAATTACTGACTATCCCTTTGTATATATCATAGATAAACAAGAAGATTGAAGAATTTTTTTAGCCAAACATGTTTTTTCTGTGTAAAATTTTGGTTCTCATGTCCTCCACAAAGCCCTTTCTCCTTTCACAATATATGATAATCTTAGTAATTAATATTTTTCCCTCACCTTTTACCCTCTTTATTGTGAAGACGAGCCCACTAATCTCTAGTGAATATCTTGTAGAGGTTTTGCCCACCAGTTTGGTTTCCTTCCCATGAGAGAATTTCTCTCAGGACTCACTTCAGACCTATTTGTTAGCTTAATAAATGAGAAGTTGCAGTAAAATAAAACACAATAATAAGATAGAAGCTACAAATTTTCTAGTATTTGCATGTTAGCAAATTACAGCAATCATCTGAAGAGCAAAAAATGCAATCTGTAGCTCCAAAAATCTTCCTTTAAGTAAAGGTTTGCTCCTTTCTTTTCATGTTTTTGTCTTTTTCTGAATGACCATGAATTGGCATATCCTAGAATGTTGAGTAAGATAAGATGTAACAATAATTCTTGACAATACTTTAATTTATTCCTTTAGACAGAGTTAATTATATTTATTAACCTTTTTCTATATCCCTATTGAAACCAGGGTCTTGTTAATGTAAAACATGAATTTAAGAAAAACATGCAGTAATTAAATTACTAGGCTCCACCATAGGTTATTTGCCATTTCTATTTTAAAGATAACTTTTAAAAATAATAAAACTATACATAATTTCAAAGCAAGATAAGAAATTAACAGTGGTTACTATATTTCATGCTACTATCTTCAAAATAGTTTCTCAGATTGTCAAATATAAGTACATAAGATCAGTCTAATGATATAAACACTAATTGTTCTTTTTTAAATAAACTAATAGAAATTAGTAGTACAATTATCTTAGCTAGCTTGTGTGTGTGTGTGTGTGTGTGTGTGTGTGTGTGTGTGTATTCCTTCCTTCTCTCTTATTTTCAACATTCCTTTACCTTAGAAACAATTGATAAACATACCTCTTAAGCTTTAATTTTTTCAAGAAGGTTGATTATTGAACCTAGACCAACTTGATTTTAATACAATCTGAACAGTCAATACTGGCATAAAAACATGTAAGCACTAATGAAACCTTTTATATTGCTGACAACAAAGAATACCAAAGACATTTAATAACTACTTTATAAAGGTAAAATTTAATCTATTCATTGTATTATACACATAAACATATAATTGTAAATTTATGGAGTTCTACAATTTAAAAAGACTTTTTAATATGATAGAACTTATCGAATTGTTTGCCAGTTTCTTTTTTCATTTACAGCAGATTATTGAATTTTAAACTAGTGTGTTGCTTAATCTCAAATTCTAAGTCATTCAAATTTATTTTATGTTGTCTTAATTTCCAACTTCCTGAAATTAAAATTAAAATTTTCATCCTCTACCCTTGCACTGTAATTTATTTAAGAATATTTTGTAATCAAGAGAGCACATGTTGAAAATACAATAGAAACTTAAATACATATTTCTTCCTTGTATTGTTCTCATTTGTAGCTGTCTTTACAATGTTTTGTTGGCCTCCTTATACTCCATGCATTTATATATTTTCATTTCTAATTAAATTTCTTCTATAGAGAAAAAAATATCCTCGTACAAAATTTTAGAAATATCCACCTGAGTTTTTCAGCTCAAAAATAGGGAAAGGCAGGAAGGAAGGAAGCTTGGAAGGGAAAACGGTATTAAGTAAAAGTCTGATTTCATTGTGTTTGACAAATATGAGCAAAATAGGTATTAATTTTAGGAACGTAATTCTTCCATTAGAATTTATGTCCTTTAGAATGACAAAAATAACTGAAGAAATACTGATGCAAGGTTAAGGTACAAAAGAAAAGAGCTTTTCTCAGGCTCTAAAAGTTTCTTTCTAATAATGTAAGAAAGATATAATTTTATGTTATTTTACATCAGTTTCAAAAAATCATTAAAAATGAGACTATAAATTGAACTCAATTTTTCATCCTAAAAATCTGAAATCCATATATTCAGCAAATCATATCTTTTTTATGTAAATTACAAAGTCTGTGAGAAATACTTGCCATTATGTGTGGAAAGCTTAAGTGGAAGTAATTTGATGATAAGTTCAAGCAAAAAATTCAAAAACTAAAACTCTCATTTTCAAATATTTTCCTAAATTCTCCATTTCCCCAAAGTATACTTTCAGAGTCAGTTTTTGCTACCTACAGATTAGTGTTTATAAAGTTTACTACTGAGACTGAACTCTTGTACTAAGATTTTTCAAAAATAGTAATCCATTATTTATATTCACTGATATCTATAAAAATACTAAGAACAATGTGAAAAATATGATGCATTTTGTGCTATGCTTGCTCACCACTTATTTTCATTAAAACAAGTACTCTAATCACTTACTTCTTTCATCTTTACCATCCTCCAGTTCTACCCATGGCTGAGGTATGAAGAGAGAACTGAACAGGAGCTACTCAGCAGTGGCTGAATTCATTCTGTTAGGATTCAAAATCCCCCAAAAGCTACAGATTCTCTTATTCTTCGTATTTTTGGTGATTTATATGTTCATTTTAGTGGGAAATGTTAGCATGATAATTGTCATTAAGATAGACGCTAGACTTCAAACACCTATGTATTTCTTCCTTAAAAACTTGTCCTATTTAGATCTCTGCTACTCCACAGTCATCGCACCCAAAACTTTGGCCAACTTCTTGACTGATGAAAAGAAGATTTCATATAATGGCTGTGCTGCACAATTCTTCTTCTTTGTCTTGTTTGTCACAACTGAAGGCTTTCTTCTGGCTGTAATGGCCTTTGATAGATTCTCAGCCATTTGCTACCCTCTCCTTTATCCTGTACGTATGTCCCAGAAAGTTTGTATTCAGTTGGTGACTGGATCTTACATCTGTGGATCTATCAATGCTATAGTGCAGACTAGCTTCACTTTCAGTTTACATTTCTGTCAAGAAAATAGAGTGGACCACTTCTTCTGTGATGTCCCAGCAATGATCAAGATCTCCTGTGTTGACACCACTGTAAATGAGAACGTGCTGTTTGTTCTCTCTGCTCTTATCATAATCACCACCACAGCTACCATTCTGGTTTCCTACGCATACATCCTCTCCACTGTCCTGAAGATTCCCTCAACTCAAGGCAGGGGTAAGACCTTCTCCACCTGTGGTTCCCATATAGCAGCAGTGAGTTTGTTCTATGGGGCTGTGTTCTTCACATATGCTCAGCCTGCAGCCATGTCTTCACCAGAGCAAGGCAAGATTGTAGCTGTGTTCTACACACTTGTAATACCAATGCTGAACCCTCTAATATACAGTCTCAGAAACAGAGATGTGAAAGATGCTGTGAAAAAAATATTATGTTAAAAATGGTGCTGTCAGTGACATTTATAAACTATTACAGAGTGGAAAATTTGTTTTCTAAGAGTCTTAGTCACTTTTTTTCTCTAAAAATTATTATGATGAAGACATTTTTCTGTGTGACAACACTTACATTTTTGTTTCATCAAATACTATTTCTCATAATATAAGCAGATACATCATGTTTTATTTACCTAGAATATATGACAAGATATATGTTCTCAATTTGTGATTAGTAATTATATTTTCATTTTACTTTTGTGTTGATGAAGACATAAACATTAGATTTTTACTATGTAATCACTAAAGTGCTATGTACGCATATATTTTTACAAGGTAGTTTTGTCTTGCTTATAAGGTGAAATGCATTGCATTGATGGCAAAGTGGAATGTAATGGTTACATAATGACACTTTTGAGTTAAAGTTTTGTTTCCCATAGATTCAGATTTACATTCTGGAAACCATCATCCACAGACATACAACACCAATTAAAAGGACACTTACATAAGATACTGGAGCAATATAGGGGTTGAGGAGATAGCTCAGAGGCCTAAGCAGCTGCCTAACAAGCACAAGGACCAGAGTTTAATCCCTGATATCAACTGCTGTGCCAGCCCTGGAGCCCCATGCCAGCAACCACAACCCAGCATAGTGGCACATGCCTATAATCCCAGCGCTGGGGAGGCTAAGACAGGAGGATCACTATGAGTCTGAGCTGTATAGCGAGAGCCTGTACCAAACAAATAAATAAATAAATAATTTTTAAGAGATATTTTAGCAATAT
>NW_004524669.1:7490180-7490752 GCF_000260255.1 Octodon degus | reverse complement strand
TCAAAGTGGTTGGGATAGATATATAGTTGCATTCTCTTAATGAATAGAATGATTTGTTCTAATGGTGTTTGTAAGTAGGATCACAAGTCTGCATCCTGTACAGCAATTAACCACTAAGAAGAATATATGCAGTATATTATTTGTTGAAACTGTACTTTCGATTTCATTTGAAACTGTCTCATTGCTATATTTTTATCAATAAAACTTTGAAAAGAAAAAAAAATATGGAAATCAGGAGACAATGGCAAACATTTTGAAAATAGGTTAAAGGATAACCAAACAAAACTGTTAAGAACAGAAAATATACACTTTAGAATTAAAGAACAAGGTCCGGTCAAATAGTTCAATGGATTAATGCACTTACAAGCAGGCTCAAGGGCCAGGAGTTCAATCCCTGGGCCTGCCATGCTGGACCCACCCCTGGGGCATGCTCAGATGGCAACTGAGATTGGGCGTGGTGGATCTCTTAAAAGCAATGACGATGCAGGAAAGAATAATCCATCACCTGCAAGATGATGCAAAGATGAACAATGTGAGACTAATAGGCATCAATGAGAAAGAAGGAGTCAACA
>NW_004524669.1:7486840-7490080 GCF_000260255.1 Octodon degus | reverse complement strand
GCTGTTATATTGCATATCATTGTCTTCTAATTAGTTACTGCTACTTTTTAAATGAGGAAATTGAAGCACCATGAATCTAAGTTGTGGTTGCATAACTGTATTATCCAAATATATACAAATACATAATCAAATGTCTATGGAATAGTCTAGAATTGTAATTATACAACCTTTTTTGGTACAAAGAATCAAACTGGTTATTTTGCTGAATTCACGCACCTACAATATTTAAATGGCAATAGAATACTCATCTCTGGCAAAACTAAACAAAAAAAGGGGATACAAATGAGCTACCATTTTATATCTGTATATACAAAATAGGATAGATATATAGCTACTTTCTCTTAATTCAATGAGAAGAAAGATTTGTACTAATAGTGTTTGGGCAGGACATTATGTCTGCATCTTGTACTATGAATAACCACTACGAAGACAACAATATGCAATGTATTAATTATTGAAACTGTCTTACTAATCTGTTTTGAAACTCATTGCTATTTGTTTCTCAATAAAAATAATTTAAAAAAAAGAATCAAACTCTGGACCTTGCACTTGCCAGGCAGGCATTTATGCTGCTGAGCTATATCCCTAGCCCCTGCACAACCATTCTTAAATGGATATGTTGACATAAGATAGATCATTGAACATAAATGTCATTGTTGGTATAAATATTGTCATCTTATTTTCTTTTAATCAATGTTAATATGAAGGAGCAGAACACTTACATGTAGTTTTATTTATTTATCTTCTAAAATATATTACACATACACACTCAGGTTAGCTATTTTAATTTTAGCATTAAAACTTCTTCAATGTATAACTTCTTATACATTGCATTTCAGTCTTAGTAGTCAAGGTAAATTACTTCCTTTAAAAATGCACTCAAAGAGATAAGCACGGTTTTGCCACATCCCTGTCAGATCAGGATGGAAAGTGAGGCTTTTCATTTTCCTTCCTGAAAGTGTTGCTTGTCTCCACTATCATGGCAAGGTTCTTTCCTTTTCAGTGGGCATCTGATGGAATTTAAGCATAAAGGTAAAGACTGAACTCTCATGACTTCATGGTGTCACTATTCTAGTTCAGCTTAACACTCAGTTCTAACTAATTAATATAAAGTTATTCATGAAGTTAATTATTTTATTATTACTTCAGGCAAACAAATCTTGAATATAATTCTTCATAGGAAAGCAATCAGGCTAAAGCAAAATCAAGAAAATACAAATATCAGTAATTATAGCTTTTTCATTTAGTTTATTCTGATTATGTGGTACATGTTTATAAACACTAGATCCTATTTATGTTGATTTGTTCTATTGATTTACCTATTTTGTATATATTTGTTATGTGATCATTGTACATATTTATTTTTTAAAGAGAATAAAAATTAGTAAAAAAAAGACATCCTAAATAAAATGATAGAAATTCAACAATGGTTGTTATAGTGCATATTGCAGTTTTCAAATTAATTGTTACTTCAAATTACCAGATATAAGCATGTAAAATTGGTCAAAAAAAAAAACTTAAGGGGTCGGGGAGATGGCTCAGTAGGATAAGTGCTTGACTGGCAAACGCAAGGATCTGAGTTCAATCCCCGGTTCTGGAAAAAAAAAAAAAAAAAAAAAAAAAAAAAAAAAACACCTTAAAAGAAGAAAAAAAATTAAGCAGTAACTATTCCTTTTAATGGTCAAGGAGAAATGGGCAATACAATTATCTAAGCTATGTGTGTATATGTATATTTTTTCCTGATTTCCTTCTTTTCTATTTTCCCTCATCCCTTTTTTTCCTTCCCTATGAATAGATTCTTTCCCTTTCAAAGTATCCATTGTACCTTTCAGATTTTACTTGTTCTTTCAGGTTCTAAAAATAGCAACACAGGGTGGGGGAGATAGCTCAATAGAATAAGTGTTTGCCTGGCAAGCACAAGGTACTGAGTTCAATCCCCAGTACCACAAAAAATAAAAAATAATAAATAAAAATAGCAAGACAGTATGATGTTTATACATGTGGGTCTGATTTATTTCACTTATGAGAATGGTCTCTAGTTGCATTCATTTACCTATTAAAGCCTTGAGCTTATCTTTTTTATAGCTGAATAATACTCCATTACATAAATTACTACATGTTTTTTGTCCATTCCTCGGTTGATGAGCATTTGGCTTATTTCCAACATTTACCTATAACAAATTGTGCTGTTATATTTACGGGTGCACATATATCACAACACCTAAAGTATTTTTAATTTTTTAAAAAAATTGATATAATAACCATGCCTATTTACATTGTATAATGTTGTGGTCATGGTAATCAGCGCCTTTTTCTTTTTTCTTTTTTTTGTGCAGGGTCTCACTACACAGCTTGAATTCATAGTGATCCTCCTGCTATCAGTCTCCACAGGGCTGGGATTAGAGGCACAAGCCACCACAGCAGGACTCAGTCACCTGCTCAGCGTACCCAGGGGTAGGTTCAGCATATGGTGCCAGGATCGAACTCTACTCCCTGTGCTTGCCTAAGCAGGTGCTTACTTTGCTGAGCATTCTCACTGCCCCTTATCTTTTTCTTTTTAAACATTTATTATTTCTTTGCATTTTTAATTAATTTTATTGAGAAACAAACAACGAGACAGTTTCAAAACAGGTTAGTAGGACAGTTACAATAATTAATACATTGTATATTATTGTCATCATAGTAGTTATTCATACTATAAGATGAAGACATGATATCCTGTCCAAAAACTATTAGTACAAATCCTTCTTCTCATTGAATTAAGATGAAGTAGCTGTATATCTACCCTAAAATATTTCACTACAAAATGGACCTTCATTTGTATAACCTTCTTTTGTTTAATTTAGTCAGAGATGGGTATTCCATTGCTATTACCATTTAAATATTGTAAGTGAGTGATTTCAGCAAAATAATCTAATGTAGTCTGGTAGTCCATAATAGTAGTGGGTTATCCATAGGACAGGCAATGTCAGAAGCTGTTGACTTGAGCCATTTACAGTTCAACATATTATTATGGCTTTACTTTTTATACTTTTTCGTCTGGATGGTTAAGACCAAGATAAATCAAGAACTATATAACAAGAAACGTAATTTTTGTATCCGACAAGTTCAGTCAAATCCTCTCAGGATTTACCCTGAAACCCTGTACAGTAATTTGTAGATCCTTTGTCAGTGTCAGCCATGTGAATGAGTCACGGCCATTGCTTGACCAATTTGCTCTCTGTGAAAGCCTGAGAGAAT
>NW_004524669.1:7478425-7485680 GCF_000260255.1 Octodon degus | reverse complement strand
CTCTTTGGGAGAGCTTAGAACTGCACCACCAGCCAGTACCACTGGTTTGGTAACAGAAATTGGATTGGTAAAAGCAGACTCCCGGCTAGAGGAAAGGGATCCTGATTTGTGTTCCATTCTGTTAGTTTTCCATGCATTGGGCTTGGAAGGAGGTGGTGCAGGCTTAGGAACCAGGTTCTTATAGACACTTGGAATCATGGTTGATGATTTATTTCCATTTGCATGGTGAGATCCTGGTGAGGTGAATGCAGCAGAGAAGGCAGCAGCAGGATCCTCTTTGGAAACTTTTTTGATTACTAGCATCTTGGAGGGTTGCTTGGCACCAGGTGGATTTTCCCACACTCCAGAAGGGGTCCCAATAGGTCTGCATGACTGAGTCTGCCTGCCAGCTTCTGGATTCAAAGAAGGAAAGTCTTCCTCTTCCAACTGCAATTTTTCCATCTTGTCTTCTTTTTTTTCTTCCCTAACCTCTGTAGGTGGCTTTTCCTGAAAGGCACAGCCTTTCCGGGAGTGGAAGCTGCCATTCCAGTGTCGATGGTTCCCTGTGCCACCTCCACTACGCTGGCTTATGCCATCATGACCCCGGGAAGAGCTGTGCCAACCAGATAAGTTCCCTGTGATTCCAGCATATGTTCCCTTAGAAACACCAGAGTCCACAGAATCATGGCTGAACAGGGATGGTTGATGCCAGGAATCTCCTGTAGTTCGTAAAGGTCCATTGTTAAAGAAGCCATCAGACGAATTGTGTCGCCGACGGCTTACTCCAAATCTACCTTCTCCTCAGGGTAGGTGGTCTCCGTGTTTTTCAAAAGTGGTTGTAGGTGACTTAGCTGATTGTGGTGTTGAAAAATTTAGCCAAGTAGGAACAAAGTCATGCTGCGCCATTTAGGTCCAGTGTCTCTTTTCAGCAAAGTGAGGCATCCAACCTCATGGCCAGGATCCCAGAGTGTAATCTCTGTGATCCTGTTTTCTGAATTCCTTGAGGTTATGAGCTGGATCTCTTGAAAGGTTTTCTTGTTAAAAGGGAGCTTAAACTGCCCAGCCAACAGAACGCCTTGTGATGAAGGACACAGAGAAGCTTGGCTCCGTGTAGGTCACTTTCTTAGTTCCCTCAATTGTTCATCCTCAACTACCTAGTTTCTGACACGTTTCCAAAAAGGGGAAGGGGGAGGGGAAGGGGGAAGGGGAACATAAAAAGTATTTGTTACATTTAAAAAGAGGGGTAAGGGGAAAAAGCTATGTCTATGTTCACCTCATTCAACTTTCGTGAGTAACAGCACTATAATGTTGCTTCAATAGGTAATGCATGGACATTTGCACAGTGAGGCCAAACACTATTCATAACAAAGTCATAGTTAGAAAGACAGGTAGCTTCATGTGCAGGTAAGTGCTGTCATCAAGGAGATAGATCAAAAATATAGCATTAAAACAATCAAAAAATCTTTGGAGCAGTCAACACCTGTGGTGAGCCCACATGACAAAGCCCTTAAAACACAAATCTCATTTTTTTTTTTTAAATACAACTGCTAAAAACAGTATGCGGATGTTTCTAATTGTCTTAACTTCCAAAAATCTAAGGACCTACAAAATCTTGCTTTAAAAAAGGATCTGACAATAACTTGATAAACTTTTCTCTCTACAGAATAGCAGCTTTCAAGGCAAATTTCTTGGTATATAGCTCTTACACATGTATTTTATTTCTTTGGTCTTCACTAGTTACAAACACAGTAAAATTAAAACAAGTAGAAAGACATGGGCTGAGGGGTAGCCAAGGAGAAAGAGTTCCAAAATGAAGTTTTCTTCTCTCTGTTTTTTCAGTATTTCACTTGTTCTGCTCCTTTCCAAAAACTGAATTGAGCTGCTGTAAGGTGATATGAAGAATCTTCTGCTGCTTTGGTGAAGTAACCTAATATGTTGGATCCATTTTCATCATTATTCAATTATTTAAAAGGCCACACGAATTTACCAATCAGGCAGCGGCAGGGCAACAACCAAGGACGAGACGCGGCGTCCAGGGACGCGTTTTCTGCTTCTCAGCTCCGTAGAGGTGACTAACCCACAACCATAACAAAGCTCTTCCCCAGGTGACTCTCTTTATGTGCATTATACATCATTGATCACTTTCCTTTGTGGCCCCATAATCTCCTTCATCAGAAAATTTGAGTCATGACATACCAATTGCTACCATACTGTCTCTCAAGTAAATGTTTGTTTAAAAAAATAGAAGGATAATAAATTAAAATGGGGCAAGAAACAAAACTGTCATAGGACTGTCCTGCTACAATGCTATATATGGTTAGATTTCTCAACCTCTGTGTAAAAATATGTAACTGTTTATTCCTATTTTTTAATTTTTTTTATTTTCTTAACTTTTTTCTTCATATTCTGCAGGGACTTAAAGCTAAACATATCAATACTTGATGGAAAATACCTTTCCCATGTTATGTCCAAGATGTTTTATGTTCAGACAGATGGTAAGATTAAGTGCAACTGCCTATGTTGTAGGTAATATTAATAAATTTCTCTTATGGATTGTTAACAATCTAAATTTACAGACCAAAAATTAGAGAAAAAGAAGAGCTGCAAGGAAAGCCAACATTTTGGCCCTAGCCTTTCAAAGTCAGTGAGGACTCAGGACATAGGAGAACCTGTCCTGTAACATCATGTAACTCAGTTGTATCCCAAATTTTCTGATCAAGGAGATTATGGGGCCAAAGAGGAAAGTGATCAATGATGTAGAGTATGCCTAAGAAGAGTCACATGGAGAGAAAACATTCTCTCAGGCTTTCACAGAGAGCAAATTGGTCAAGCAATGGCCGTGACTAATCCACATGGTTGGTATTCACGAAGGATCTACAAACTGTGGTACAGTGTTTGAAAATAAATCCTGAGGGAATTTAACTGACCTTATCAGATGCAAAAGTTACATTTCTTATTACATAAGTCTTGCTTTATCTTGATCTTAACCATCCAACAGAAAAGTACGAAAACGAGATAGGGAAAGCAAAGAAACATTAATAAGCTGTGCTGTAAAAGGCTCAAGTCAACAACTTCTTTTCTTTTTCTTTTTCTTTTTTTTTTTTTTTTCTTTTTTGGAGGAACCAGGGATTGAACTCAGCCTTTTGTGCCTCCCAGGCAAGAGTTTATTCCGTTGAGCCATCTTCCTGGCCAAGTTAACAACTTTGGTTACTGCCAGTCTTACGGAAAACCAATTATTATTATGGACTACTGGACTACATTGGAATATTTTGCTGAATTCAGGAACATACAATATTTAAATGGCAATGGAATACTCTTCTCTGGCAAAACAGGGGATACAAATGAACATCCATTTTGTATCTGTATGTTCAAAATAGTTAAGATAGATACACAGCTGCATTCTCTTGTATCATTAAATAGAGAAATTTGTTCTAATAGTGCTTGTGGACAGAATATCATGTCTGCATCTTGTACAAAGAATAGTCACTAAGACAACAATATGTAATGTATTAATTATTGAAACTGTGCTAGTAATCAGTTTTGAAATTGTCTCATTGCTATTTGTTTCTCAATAAAATTTTTAAAGAGTTAAAAAAGAAAATTTGATAAATTTCTTTTTTTGAATTAAATGTTTCATATGTACAGCATATTGTTGGATCTTACTTCTTGATCCATTCTGCTAGTCTGTTTCTTTTGATTGGTGAATTGAGACCATTAACCTTGGTGGTTATAACTGATGTGTACTGTCTTATTCTTGCCACGTTATTTTCCTTTTGTTGGCTCTCTTTTTGTACCCTCTGTTTAATTGTTTGCCTTGCCTAGTGGATTCACTCTATTAGGGTTCATGCAGTTGTAATTCTTGTTACTTTTATCTAGAATGCCATTTATGACATTTTGGAGTGCTGGTTTGATGTCATTAACTTCCTCATGTATTCTTTGTCATGGAGCTATATTATTTCTCCATCAGTTTTGAAAGACAGTTTTGTAGGGTACATTAGTCTGAGTTGTGTTTGGAAGCTTTGAACTCCTTTCTAGTTTTAGAAAATATATAGTCATGTTACATTGCTGCATAATGCTAAAAGTTATTCCTGGAGCTGGGGAGATGGCTCAATGGAATAAGTGCTATCCTGGCAAGCGCAAGGGCCTGAGTTCAATCCCCGGTTCTGCCAAAAAATAAAATAAAAGTTATTCCTTCTTTGTTATTATATATTGTTATCTAACATTGAAGACCTCCTAACCCCACACTCTTCCCAGTTGATCCCACTAGTCACCACTAACATAATCAACATTTTTGGCTGGCCCACACAAGTGAGAATATGTAGAATTATTCTTCTGTATCTGGCTCACTTCACTTAGTACAGCATCCTAAAATTCTATCCACTTTTCTTCAAATGACAAGATTTAATTCTTTTATTCCTGTTGTATATATACTCGACAGAGAGCTGAGTCATCTGATACTTCTATTTTTAGGTTTGTTGGAGAAATCTCATACTGTTTCCATAAGAAATATACTAATGCATGTTTCCACTAAAAGTGTGTAAGATTTCCCTTCTCTGTATCCTCAACAATACTTCTTAGTTTTCATCTTTTTTACTATAGCCGCTCTAACTGGGGACTTCTATTTTATTCTGGTATCACATGCTAGTTGCATAAATGGATTTAATGCCTAGCAGGCCCACAACATTTTAAAAACTGTCTTAGTTAATATTACTCAGTACTTTCAAACTTAAAAATAATTTGTATTTTAGTAGAACTGTATTTGGTGTATATTTAACTTATTTACAGTACATATTTATAAGAAAAATTGAGTTCAAACCATTGATAGTAGCTTTGTTATAAGTATTATGCCATTACTATGAACAAATTTTGAAGAGCCCTTGAATTGAAGATTGAATTAAAACTATTAGTCTACTCACTTCGTTCAGTAAACGTATTACAAAAAATACCATAAATTAAGCACTTAGCACAAGAAAATATTCAATAAGAGGTAATTAATTCTTGCCATTTTCAAAGTTTTTGTGCTTATTTTATTAGTGTTATACAGTTTATATATTTGACAGCCACAAGTTTTTTCCCAAACATATTTCTCTGTATACATTTATATCTGTTGTAGCTGTGGCAAATAATATTTATTAGCTTATAAGACATAGAATTGGAAAATCACTAGGTGTGCATTTTATGTGTTGAAATACTAAATTTTCATTCCATTTTTCAATTTTTTCAATTAAATATAAGATTTAGAGCTGGGGTGGTAGCTAAGCAGACTAAGTGCCTGTTTAGGCAAGTGCAGGGACCCATGTTGGATCCACAGCACCATATGCTGCGCTGGCCCCACCCCCGGGGAGTGCCTACCTGGCCACCAAAACTGGGCATGGTGGTGCATATCTGCAATCCCTGTGCTGGGGAAGGCTATGACAAAAGGATCACTACAAGAGTCCAAGCTGTGTAGCAAGACCCTATACCAAATAAATAAGTTTTTTTAATAAAAAAAAAAAGATTTAAAGACTAACAAAGAATCAACTTTATTTTTTTCCCAATTCTTAAAATACTTCCTACATAAGGTAGGTGCTACATGAAGTACACATATATTTCTTTAATCTTCAAATCATACTCATGAAGAAGGCAACAGTGTATTAGGTATATAATTTAAATTCATAAAATTTGCAAGTTGATCAATTTTGTCTTAGAAAAACTGCCATGTGTTGGGCATGAACTCAAGTACAGATTTTCACATTAAAACTCATCCAGATAAAAAATATGTGGCAGAGGTTCATGAAAGCTTTGTCTTCTTGTGGGTTTTAACATTGAAAATGAATTTGTTGTCTCAAATATATTCAAAATTTTGTTCAAATCCCTCTAGATTTATTTATTTTTGAATTGTTGATATTACAAAAGCTTAATGTGCTAAAGTCTTGTTTTAAAGATTTTAGTCATTTTTCTGTTATAAGAATTTTTAGGGCCAGGGAGATGGCTCAGCGTAATAAGTATTTCCCTGGCAAGTGCAAGGGCCTGAGTTCAATCCCCGGTTCAAAAAAAAAAAAAAAAAAAAAAAAAAGAATTTTTTCCAAATATGTCACTCTATTATACTTTTCACTATACAAGCATTAATTTCCTAATCAATGAGTACATTTCCTTGGTTTCTACTTTATTTAGTATCAAATGATTCCTGGCTTATTTCTTGCACTTTTATTAGAATTGAGTTTTAACTTTCTTTCCTAGAATTTTACAGTTGTCCCTGCTTAAAACTCAACCTCCTTACCCTTTCCCATATCCACAAAACAGAGATGCCATAGTCTTAAATAGGTGAGATGTGTATCATTTATATTAATTGTAATGACCTATTATTTTCTTTATGTTAATTCCCTATTTCTTTTTGTACATTACTATGATAATAGTGATAATTCTCCTACTTTTATCTTTGAAACACTATATCACTTGTGTTTAAGTATAGAAATGTGTCCTCCATTTCCATCTGTTTAACCTCCCCCATTTATAATGTAATTTGCCTGAGAATTTGATCTCTATACATTTAGAACCACTGAAGACAGTATTATAGCTTTTGCTTTAGTGGGCAAACACAATTTAGAAAACTTAACAAAAAAAAAAAAAAGAAAGAAAGTCTATTAAATTTACCTACAATGGAGTACAACAACTATCATTTATGTTGAACTTTGATTTTTCAACTTTCTTACATAACATTGTATACCTACTACCATTTATAAAACAAGCTTTGCTTACTCCAACAGAAACATAATCACCTTAGGATGGACATAATGTCTCATTTATATTCACTATTGCAATCTCTTCTTTCAATCTATATTTGCCATTGTTAGTATTCTGTGGTCCTTTCTATGTTCCTTTTTATGTTGTTTGTATGTTGTTACTGAGAAGATTTTTTCAACCCTAATCTTTGAAATATAAGCCTGATTTGCATCACCCATTCTTGTATTCAGCAAATAAGTATCACATTTTTAGCCTTCAACTCATATTTTATAAATAGTTTTTGAGGCTTGCAAAATTATGATTTTCCAATGTTCTCTGACTGAAAACAATATGGCATGTAATAAAATTTTCTCCAGAAAGTATTTTATTATTAAAAAGATAAGAAACACGAGATCTTTACAACTGTATGGATTCTTAAGGTCTATCTGTAAGGATAACAGTGAGATCTGGAGAAAGAGAGAAAGCCAAGCCAGGGATCAGGAAGCAACATGACTCTGGCTCAGTCCCCCGAGCTGAATGGGATCCCTGTGGATCATAAATATGCCAATAAAAT
>NW_004524669.1:7475305-7478101 GCF_000260255.1 Octodon degus | reverse complement strand
ATAAAATTTAATTTAAATTTGGAAAATTAAATAGAGAAGAAGCATAACAAGTGAAAGAACTAAGATGTCTGAAGAATCCTGGATAAAAGAAATAGACTGATTGCACAACATCAAAGTGTGCAGTGTTGAAGACTGTGTGAGAGTTGGCAGCATGGCCAATTGAAATAGCAGAATTAAAGAGAGTAGGTTAGTGAAATCTCAGAGAATCCACAATAAGAAAAAATACATGCAGGAACATACCATGATGCAAGTGTATAACACCAAGGACAAAGAGAAGCAGCCAGAGGTAACAAAAAAATTGAAGATAATGTTTATCTTCAAAGAAAAACTTAGACTGATAACTGAGTTCTCAAAAGCATATAACTGAGAACACAGTGATATGAAAGCATTAATGTCCATGATAAAATAGTTGAACACCTAATAGTCTATGTCCAAGAGGGGGAATGCCCCTTAGTATCAAGAAAACAAAGGGCCAGTAGACAGGTCAGTGGACTAAGTTCCTGCCAAGGCAAGTGCAGGGACCAGGGTTCAATCCTTGGCACCACATGCCTTGCCAGACCTGCCCCCAGGGTACATTGAGCCAGCCACACATTCAGACGTGGTGGCACATGCCTATAATTCCAGTGGTGGGGAGGCTAAAAACAGGAGGATCACTACAAGTCCAAGCTGCACAGTGAGACCTGTACCAAATACGTTTTTAAAAGTATTTTACAAATTTAAACAATATAATTAGTGTTTAGGTATACATTTCTTCCTTTCATTGTTTTCATTTGTAACTACCTTTAAATTAGTCTCTGTGCCTTCTATTATTAATATGTACATATCTTTGTATTTGTAATTAGATCTCATTTTTTAAAAATAGAACTATTTCTTCTCAGGATGTTAGAAATCTGTACTTGCACTCACATATCTAAAAAGAGTGACAAAAATGGGAAACATGAGGTAAAAGGAGATAGGAAGAGAAGGAACAAAAAAGGAAGGAAAACATGAATAAAGGAAGGAATAGAGGAAGACAGAAAAAGTAAGATCTAATTTCATAGCCTTTAGAAATTATGAGCAAAAGCCACTAGTTTTTTCAGCAGATAAATTGTGCCAGTAAGAATTTAAGATACCATAGGGACAAAAATAATACTATATTCTCAATGTGTAAGACAAAGCCTGTGCTAGGATCTGAAAACTTCCATCTAATGTAAGGTAGATATAACATGTTACTTTTGTATAATACATGAAAAACAAAGAAATCTCTAAAAATAAAATGAGAGCCTGGGAGATAGCTCAGCAGGCTAAACCCCTGCCCGACAATCTCAAGGTCCTGAGTTTGATCCCTGGTACCAAATAAATAAATAAATGAAAATAAAATGAGACTATCAATTGGACTCAATTTTCATTCTAAAATTCTAGGGCCGACCAAGTATCTCAAAGGATTAAAGCACCTGCTTAGGCAGACATGGTGGATGGCATTTGATCTCCAGAGTGCCTTGTGGGCCCTGCCCCCGGGGCATGCTGTGAGGGATTGAGACTGGGTGTGGTAGCATGCCTGTAATCCCAGCTCCTTGGGAGGCTGAACATAGGTGGATCACTATGAGTCTGATCTCTGTAGTGAGACCCTGTAGACGCTGTAGACCCTGTCCTAAAATACAAAAACAATAAAAATAAAAAAATAAAATTCTGAAGTATAACTTCAGTAGATTATGTCTTCTGAGGTAAATTATAATCTATAAGAAATACCTTCCAATAGTCAACTTTTAGCAGAAGTAAAAGAGTAAGAAAATCAAGAAACCCTGCCTCCCTCAAAAAAAAAAAAAAAAAAAAAATCAAGCCAGTCTTGTTTCCAGAGACTTTCCTAAAATCTCCATTTCCTCAAAGCACTATTAGACGGGTCAATCTGCATTATTTGCAGATAGGTATATCTGAAAAGGTTTACCAGTAAGAGCAACCTTTTCTTAATAATCCGTTCTTTATATTCACTGGTATCTTATAAAACACTGGAAGCAATATGAGAGAATAGATTTTCTTTCATGCTGATTCTCCAGATGTATTTATTAAAACAAGTATTCTGATCACTTATTTCTTTCATCTTTACCAGTCCTGCCTAATAGAACTCTATTATAGGAAGATCAAGCTATCCAAAAATGAGTGCCAATTAATAAAACTATAAAGCACTGAAGAAATAATTTGACCAACAAGCATCATCAGTTGATGCTAAAGCCATGAAGTGAAATAATGAAAGGGAACTAGATATTTACATAGTAGCACATATAAATTATTTACTGTGATCAGAAGAGGCCATAATTTCAGAAGACCAAAATCAGTAAAATCACCTTAATCCAGTGAAAATTTTTGTATCACTATTGGAGTACAACATAAAACATCCAAGGGATTATCACAAATATATTTTTGAATGTGTATATTTTTTAAAATATTACAATAAAAATATAACATCATTAACCTTCCTCAAAAGATTCTCTCTTATTTTGAACACATTTATCCTATCAACCCTGCCACCTTCTGAAGCAGTTCTGGAAGTTCTCCTTCAAGAGTGTCTTCTTGAGGTGTAATAAAAAGCGCACTGAATGCTACTGCCAAGTGTCATCCAACAGAAGGGCAGACTGGCAAAGCAGTACTACGAGTCCTCATCCACTTCATTCACCACATCTGAGGCGCAGCGTGGGCCGGACCCTCTCCCAGCCCCTCGGGCCGCCCCCACCACTCTGCAGTGCCTCCCCCACCCCACCCGCCGAGTAGGATTTTCTGCCGAGTTCCGGGAGCCCCCAGACCCAGTCCTAGCCCAGGTCC
>NW_004524669.1:7469315-7474563 GCF_000260255.1 Octodon degus | reverse complement strand
AAGCAGGAAACCCAATCTGAGAAAAACACTGCAGTAAAAGAATTTCTAACTGCTTCTAAGGAAGATATTGATAAAAAAAAAATAGAGGAGATTAGAAAAATGATGGATTCTTTGAATGAACAATACAGGAAAGAAATAGATCGCATGAAGCAGAGTCAAAGAGATATAGAGGAAATGAAACTCTCAATCACAAGCTTGCATTCACCACATCTGGTATCCTGTGATTTCTGGATCTTCCACAATGTCAAAATGATCATGAGGGGCCGGGGAGTTGGCTCAGTAGGATAAGCGCTTGACTGGCAAATGCAAGGATCTGAGTTCAATCCCTGGATCCACAAAAAAAAAAAAAAAAAAAAAAAATCAAGAAACTTAAGTGCTTTGAATCAACTCAGGACACTGAGGCAGTCAGTACAGTGCAATTGAAACATGAATGGTGCTTCCAGAACTATTTCATAAAATGGCAAGAGTAAAACTAACATCCTGGGCACATGGGCACACACACACCTTTGGCTGAAAGACCAAGCAGAAGCCCTAAGACCCATGTCAGTCCAGTCCCAGGACAGCTGGTCCAGGCAAATGGAATAATCAGTGAGACCAGCAACATGGAGGTGTCTGAAGCAGCAGCAAGGAGCCAGTTGGGCTCAGAAGATCTTCACCAACCGAAGAGGAGTCCCAGACCTCACAACCAGAAACCAAGATCAGCTCCATAATCCACACAGTTCCAATAGAAAACTTGGCTTGAGTATAGCATGTTTCTGGGATCTGACATGAACACTATCACAGAACTGTAAACACCAGAGATATTTTATCACTTCTATTCTTCCTTGTTTGTCTGATTGGCTATCCCTTTCCTGTCTGGCTGGAAGTCATCTTGTCTTGTCATGTATTGTGATTATTTTTGTTTTGGGAATGTTTTTTCTTATCTCTCTAGTCTATTTTTCTTTCTTGCTTGCTTGCTTGCTTGCTTGGTTTTTTCTTTTTTTGAATCTCTTTTTCTTTTTTCACTCTCTTTCTCTTTACTCCTTCTTTTGTTGCATTTTAGGCTGCTTACCTGCATTTTTGTTTTCTTCTATTGATCCTTTTTCTCTCTTTTCTCAACTGCTTCCTGAATTTAAACTTTCAAATCAGTAAACATAGTCTCTTCCCTCTCTGATTACTCCTTCGCATTCTATGTCTTGCCTTCCCTCCTTCAGTGTCCTCCAGTTTCCCAAAACTAGGATGATCATCCTTTCATGTCCATCCTTGACTCTACCATATTTGACTTCATCACTTTAACCTATCACCTACCCATCTTAAACCATGCCCATGGAATCCATGAAACGGATCTGAATAGAAACCCAAGAGATTAAAACCTCCATTGAAGTAATCGACAACAGATTGATGAAGGAGAAAATGGAATATAAAATCTTAAAGATAGAATTGTAGCTAGTGATTGTGAAGAGAGAAAGGTATCTTAAAAATAGAAAAAGTACAAAATAAAAAAATAAAATAAAATGCATCAATAAACTTAATTAACAAAAAAATAGAAAAAGGTCATGAAAATCAATCCAACAGTTACAAGGTGATCTATTGATTGGAGTACATAAGAAAGCTGGAGACAATACAAATGGCATTAAAAAACCTCTTCACAGAAATAATGGTAGAAGCCATCCCAAGCATGGATAAAGAATTTGACATACAAATAAATAAAGCATATAGAACTCCAAATGGCTATGAATAAAATAATACTACATAAAGATATATAATAATAAAGATTTCAGAAATTCAGCATAATAACAGAACATGAAAAACTATTAGAGAAAAGAAATAGATCACCTATAAAAAGAAGTCCATTAGAATCAAGGCAGTCCTCAACACATACCCTTAAGTCAAGGAAAGCTTGGAGTGAAGTATTTCAAGTCAGAAAATAACTTCCAACCCAGATTTATGTGTCCTACAAAACTATCTTTCAAAATTAATGGCCAAATAAGATACTTCCATCACAAATAACAATTAAAGAAATTCATCACCATCAAACCAACCCTACAAAGAGTACTGACAGATATTCTAGACAAAAATAAAAATGACCATCATTCCAAGAACAACAACAGAAAGAAAGAACTGGAGAGGGAAAGCAATTAAATAGAAGAGAAAATCAGGGCATCAACAGAAAAAAAATGACAAAAATAAGAGAATGCATATCAGTTATAACCATCAATGAAAACGAACAAGTAAAATAGATCAAGAAACAAGATACAACAATATTCTGTATGCAAGAAACACATTTAACACAAAGGGAAACCCATAGACTGAAAGCCAATGTAAGAGAAACAATACTCCATGCATCAGGAACCCAGAAAAAAACAGAGGCAGCTATCCTCTCTGCAGACAATGTGAGCTTCAAACCAAGAATTATCAAAAGAGATGGAGAAGGTCACTACATACTTGTTAGGGGAAATCTTGGAGAGAAAAAGATAGCAACATTAAATATGTATGTACTAAATATGGGAGCACTAAACTATGTAAAGCAATTATTGACATACATGAAAAGTCAAATAAGCAATAAAACAGTATAATGGGAGACCATAATGCCCCATTATCACAAAGAGACAGAACAACTACACAAAATATCAGCAAAGAAATGTCAGAATTCTGGCCACCGAGACCAGGCATGGTGGTGCACACCTATAATCCCAGCACTGGGGAGGCTGTAAACAGGAGGATCACTGATTCCAAGCTGCATAGTAAGATCCTATATCAAATACATAAAAAAGAAAGAAATGTCAGAACCGTATTAAATCTGTGAACAAATGGACTTAGTAGATATTTTCAGACTGTTCCACCCAGCATCATGAGAATATATATTCTTCTCAACTGCACATAGGATGTTCTCTAAAATAGACCCTATACTAGAATACAGAACTTCCTTAAGAAAAGGCAAAGGAATTGAAATTATTCCATATGTATTATTAAATCTTAGAGCAATGAAATTGAAAATAAATGGCAAAAGAAACTTCAAAATTTCAATAAACACATGGAAATTAAATAACACCTTCCTAAGCAACTAACAGGTCACAGATGCTACTAAAGAAGGAATTGAACAATATCTACAACTAATAGAAAAAGCAAACATAAGCAGAACTTAAGAGAAACAATGAAAGCATTTCTAAAATGGAAATTAATAGCACTTAATTTTCAGGTCAGGAAAACAGAATGAGCACAAATAACTCAATATTGCATTTCAAGCTTCCAGAAAAATAAAAGCAAAATTTACCCAAAAACCATATAATTGAGAAAACTACAAAGGTCAGAGCATAAATTAATGCAATGTAGACTAAGAAAATAATACAATGAACTAACTAATTTAAGAGCTGTTTTTTGAGAGGAAAATGGATAAATCCTTACCCAATCTTATGAAAAAAGGAATAAAAGACTGAAATTCATGTATTGAGAAATGAAAAGGTTAAAATCACTACAGATCCTATGGAAATTCAGAAGATCAGTAGTAGTTACTTTGAAAATCTTTACTCTCACAGGATGGAAAACAAAAAAAAAAATGGAAAGATTTCTAGAAATATATGAATTACCAAAGCTGAATCATGAAGATATAAAAATTCTGAAAACCTAATATCAGTTAATGAGATTAAAAATTTAATTAAAAACTTATCAACAAAGAAAAGCCCAGGTCCTGATGGTTTCACAGCTAAATTCTCTAAGAAATTTAGAGAAGATTTAACACCACTACTCCTCAAGCTCTTCAATGAAGTTGAAAAAGGAGCAATACTCCCAAACTCATTCCTGGAAGCAGGTATTATCTTGACACCAAAACCGGAGAAAGATACAAACAAAAAAGAACTATAGGCCATTCTCCAGTTCCACAAAAAAAAAGGAGGAGGAGGAGGAGGAGGAGGAGGAGGAGGAGGAGGAGAGGAGATAACACAGAAGACAAGATACCTAACAACTGTAGGAGGGATGATCAAACAAATGCTCCTCTCCCTAAAGATTAGCATGCAGGGGGCCGGGGAAATGGCTCAGTGGAATAAACACTTCCCTGGCAAGCGCAAGGGCATGAGTTCCATCCCTCTTCTGAAAAAAAAAAAAAAAAATTAGCATGCAGGATTGATCATCACCCTGAGAAAGCCAAGAAGAATCATTAAGCCAACTACTACAGGATGGCCACCAGATAACATCTTGTTCTACATTCACTCCTGCTTGCTACGTGACTTGCTTCCCCATTTGGTCCTGGACTTAATCAATTTTACCTCAGCAATGGTGCTTGTAATCTCACTGGTTGACCACAGTTTTGTCCCACCCCACATCCACCTAAGCCAGTTCCCATATTCTCCACCTTCGCCCCACATGGTTTTGCCCTGTAAAAATCACCTGGAAAAGACAGCTTCCTGGGCAACCCACTCAGGCCCCCCTTTGTCCCTCTCAGACAGAAGCTTTCTTTCCCAATAAATATTCTACTCTCAACCTCCGTTTGTTCCTAAAATTCATTCTTTGGTTTTAGAGAACACAAACTCATCCAGGTCAGGTCGGGAGCTTCACTTCCCTGTATCATTTGGAGGTCCCTATAGCAGTATCACTCACTGACTTGGATACAGAAGAATTGCTCATTTAGGCGACTTTGCATAAGAGTGGAGGATGCAAGAATAAAAGCAAACAATCTATAAAAAACTTAAATACAAATAATGGGAAGTGATCTGTGCGAAATCTCATGAGCCTGTGCTTGTTCTCTGTTCTGACTCCCCAATCCTTGAAATCTCTATTTCTTTCCCCCTGCTACCTCTTTCAACCACAGGATGCCAACCAAGGTAGGGCACCAGCAGAACTCACGTTTTCACTGCCTTCTGGCTTTCCCTCCAACTTACCCTTGCCTTCTCTTTCTGTTTCACAGACTGGAGGAGCAGCTTCACTACACGCTTAGATGATCCACTAAGTAACCACTGGGCTACGTACAGAAATTCAAGAAACACCCTACACAAATCAATCCACTGGAATGAGCCAAAGAGAGTCCCTTTGGCTCAAAGATGCAAGCTTTGCAAGACATAGTGAAAGACACAGGGCAAAATGTCTGAGTTTTCTGTACCTCCAAATTTGGCCATTTGAGCTGTGAGGAGCGAGACACAGACTTGAAAGGGCAGCTACACTGTTCTGTCTTCTATTTTTCTTTATTAGGCTTTGAAGATGAGATAATCTAAGTACATGAAGAAGGTTTGTGGGGGCAGGGGAGATGGCTCAGTAGAATAAGTGCTTCCCTGGCAAG
>NW_004524669.1:7467621-7468844 GCF_000260255.1 Octodon degus | reverse complement strand
TAAAATTTCTGAATTTAGTTCAACTTATAATACCACATTTCCAAGAAAACTGAACCTTTTGCAAAGACATTTAAATAAAATCATACCAAGATGCACAAAAATGAAATTGTCCAAAACTTCTTGTTGTTGTAGTCCTTTCAAAGTCTTTTGCAGAGCCTACAGCTGCTGTTGCAGGTTCAGAGTCCCAATTTCTTGTAGCCCAACCAACACAGGCACCAAGGTTGGTGACCTTCCAAAAAGGATTTCAAAGGGAGTGAGCTCATCCCAGTATGGGGTGCAGTGTGACCACAGCAGGGTCATCAAAAGCATAAACACCCAATTTGCACCTGTTTCTTATTTTTAAATGATTAGTACAATTGTTTTTAATTAATTAAGTTTTCAATCACTACAAAGTTTACAGCTACACTATCAGATTGCATAGATTTATTTTATTTTTTTCCATAATTTTATTGATAAACAAATAGCAATGAGACAGTTTCAAATCAAATTGGTGGGACAGTTTCAATCATTAACACATTTCATACATTCCTTCCAGTGGTTAATTGCTGTACAAGATGCACATATGATATCCTATGTACAAACACCATTGGAACAAATCACTCTATTCATTAAGAGAATGTAACTATAAATCTATCCTAAACACTTTGAATACACAGATGCAAAATGGACATTCATCTGTATACCTTTTTTTTGTTAAGTTCCGTTATTTGAATATTATAGGTGTGTCAACTCAGCAAAATAATCTAAAAGAGTTCAGTAGTCCATAATAGTATTGGGTCTTCCGCTTGACTGGTAATGTCAGAAATTGTTGAGCTGAGTCCCCTAGAGCTCAACAGAACAGCATGGATATCCTTCTTATATTTCGTTTTTATACTTTTCTGCTGAGTGGTTAAGACCAAGGTAAAGCAGGACCGATGCACAAGAGTTGTAGCTTTTGGGTCTGAAAAGGTCAGTGAAATCACCTCAGGATTTATCCTGAGATCTTGTACCTCAGATTGTTTGTCAGTGTCAGCCTTGTGGATAAGTCATGGCCATTGCTTGGCCAATGTGCTCTCTGTGAAAGCCTGAGAGAATGTTTTCTCTCCATGTGACTCTCCTTAGGTACACTGTACATCATCGATCACTTTCCTCTTTGGCCCTATAATCTCCTTGATCAGAAAATTTGGGACACTGCCGCGTAACATGACGTTACAGTAAAAGTTGTCATATGTCCTGAGTCTTAA
>NW_004524669.1:7442805-7459483 GCF_000260255.1 Octodon degus | reverse complement strand
CTCAAGTCCGCATCTTGTACAGCAATTAACCACTAAGAAGAATATATGCAGTGTATTATTTGTTGAAACTGTACTTCTGATTTGATTTGAAACTGTCTCATTGCTATCTGTTTATCAATAAAACTGTAGAAAAAATAAATAAAAATGTGTTACAGTAAAAAAAAAAAATTGAATGAGAGTTTTGCAAGGTATAGTAGTCTGGGCTGGAATTTGTTTTCATAGAGGACCTGAAGTACTCTGCTCCATGCTCTTCTTGCTTGCATGGTTTGTGAAGAGAAGTCAGCCGTAATTCTGATGGGCTTTCTTTTGAATGTGATCTACTTCTTTTCTCTAGTGACTTTCAGTATATTATTCTTTTGCTCAATTTCTGGGATCTTGACTAGTATATGTCTCGGTGTTTTTTTCATTGGGTGAGGTTACTTGACGTTCTGTATGCTTCAGTTACATGAATGTTTGATTGTTTCCTCATGTTTGGGATGTTTTCTGCTATACTTCTGCTCATATTTTTTTAATGTCATTTGTATTGACTCCTTCTCTCTCATTGATGCCTATTAGTCTCACATTGTTCATCTTTGCATCATCTTGCAGGTGATGGATTATTCTTTCCTGCATCCTCATTATTTTTAAGTGATCCTTTCTTACCTTTTCACTAGCTGCACCAGCATCTTCAAACTCTGAAACTCTGTCTTCACTTTCACTTAAACGGTTTTGCAAACTTGTGATTGAGATTTTAATTTCCTCTATATCTCTTTGACTCTGCTTCATGTGATCTATTTCTTTCCTGTATTGCTCATTCAAAAATTCATCATTTTTCTAATCTCCTCTATTTTTTTAATCAATGTCTTCTTTAGAAGCAGTTATAAATTCTTTTACTGCAGTGCTTTTTTCAGATTGGGTTTTCTCCCTATGTCTCTGTAGTTGCTTCTTTACTTCAGATGCTATGAGTTCTGCGAATTCTTTTTTTACTTCAGAAAAGAATTGCGCTCTAAGTTCCTCTATAAGTTTCTGCTGTTGTTTATTTACTATCGACACTCTTGATTCATGTATTTGAGCCAAGCTAGTGTCCTCCGCACTTGTTCTGGGTGGGCACTGGGTTTCCTCCATATGTTTCTGGATTTGATTCTTTACCGCAGATGTTATTAGTTCAGGGATTTCTTTTTTTTATTTCCAAGCTGAGTTCCTCTATACCTTTCTGCAGCTGTGTCTTTATTTCAGAAGCTGTTGATTCATTGCTTTCAGCTGTGTGATTCCCAATTTGTTCTGTGTTAGTGTTCTCTGCACTTGTTACGGGTGGGCTTGGTTTCTGAGGTTGCATTTTGTTCCTTCTCACCATTTTGTGTAGCACTGTCTTTTGACCTTTGTTGTAGATATTTGTTGCAGTTATAACCCTAGCACATACAGAAGTTCAGGTGCAGATCTACAAAGTTTGGATTTATCCAGCTGTACCTGGCTTGGGTTTGGCTGCTGTGCTCAGCTCCTTCCTCCTGCTGCTCTTTGCGGTGAACCTGTTGTGCCCCTCTGGCAAGATTTTCTGCTCCTGGACTAGCTGGGTGGTTCTATCCTCTACACTCTCTGTAGTGATTGCAGCTGCAGGGTTTCACCCCAGGCCTGCATGCCAGGCCTGAGCTGACCCTGGAGGGTACAAGGTGGAATAGCGGGGAGAGGCAGCTCTCCCACACTCTCACAGGGCCTGGGCTAGGACTGGATCTGGGGGTTCCCGGAATGCAGAATGCGGCAGAAATTCCTACCCTGTGTGCAGGCTGTGTGGGAGTACTATGGATTGATGGGGGCGTCCCAAGGGGGTGGAATAGTGTCTCACCCATGTTGGGCCTAGGCTGAAACCTGTAGTAGGTCCCGCCTGGGCAGGGTAGCCGGAAGCTCTCCCACACATTCACCGGGCCTTGGTTAGGACTGGGTCTGGGGGTTCCTGGAACTCGGCAGAAATTCCTACTCGGTGGGCGGGATGGGGAGGTGCTGAGGAGTGGGGGGGTCGTCCCAAGGGGGTGGAAGAACGTCTCACCCACGGTGGGCCTGGGCAGTGATAGACTTTAAATAGCATACATTCCCATTTTAATGTTTAGTACTAAATCAAATGATTTCTTGTATTTAATATAACCTCATGCATTTGGTCAGTATAAACAGGTTCAGGAATATGCCATTGTATTCTAAATTCTCCAAATACTAAGCAAATATATGTAAAATAAACCACACATTTTCCAGATAGACTAGAAATCGAATGCCTGCAGTTAGCAGATATGATCACGAGGTGGCAGCACATCTCTACGCTAGCGCCACCCGCATTTGGTGCCATCAGTCTAGTCTGAAAGACTATACATTGAGTTTGAAAGATATCTTGATTTGAAATTCTGTCTTTGTTTTTGTTGTATTTTTCTCTGTGAAATAAAGTTAAAAAATAAAAATGAAATAAATGAAAGGAAGACGTCCTGTCCCTATTCAATCCTAAGTGTTACGTTTAGCAAGAACTTCAGGATCAGGTTAGCTCGCGTTTCCCTTTGCATTCGCTCCACAGAGGAAATGGAGTTTCTGAAAAATAATTGATTTGCCCTAAGTGAAAAAGTCGTATCAGCACCGGGGTTAGATCCTCGTGGAGCTTTTCGGGGGGCTCCCTCGCAACGTTATAAACCCTTACAGAGCCTTTCTCTGCCTCAAGGCCTCTTGATGAGTGTCGCTGATAACAGAAATAATATGTGGAATATGCAAATAGAGCGGCGAGTAAAATTTCTTCTTGGGTCCTTCTAGACTTTCTACTCCTAACTTTCCCTGGATAACTCCCGACCTGCCAGTATCTTGCAGTTTTCTAACCTCTTCCCCAGAGTAAAGGGGTGAGATTCTGAATCAACAGCTCTATTCATAGTTGGGCTGCCCTTCATTAACTCTAAAACCAGTGGCTATATTTCACGTTAATAAACCATTAGAAAAAAAATAGGGGTGGGGGAGATGGCTCAGTGGAATAAATGCTTCCCTGGCAAGCGCAAGGGCCTGAGTTCAATCCCCAGTTCTGCCAAAAAATAAAATAAAATTTAAAAAAAAATAAACCATTAGCCTATAGGAACAGATACATACGCTCTATCTCAAAAAAAAGATGAAAAGGCTTGCTGTGACAGCTCAATAGCACAGTGTGCCTGGGATCCATCCTCAGTACTGGGGGTGGAAACCCTTCCCTAAACTGGAAAGCATTGAGAGATCGTAATAATCAAGCCACACTCAAACGCAGTATCCTTGAGCACACTTTAACCACCCTAGCACTCTTTTTCAGAGAAGGATGCTAAAACGACCTACATACTGCAGCATGAACTTACTAAGTTCATCCTTTTACAAAAATGAGGTGGTCGGTGCTTTAAAAGAAGGAGAAGTGTCATAAAACGTCGGACTCCTGCTGGCTGGGACGCCAATCCTGGTTTCTGACCCTGCAGGGAAGGGTGACTGGAACACAGTCCTTCCGAGCTGCTGTAGTTCTCTCGGCCACTAGGCGGCTCCACCATCCCTACCCGGCTGGTGGGAAGGACCCCGGGCCTGGAGGCCTGCAGAGTCGAGGGCCCGGCGGGAGGGGCTCGGCCCCAGCGGCACGTGAACGGACAGACTCCTCAGCAAGACGATTAAGCCCTCAGCTTAATCCCTAGCTTGGCGGTAGGCTTGGAAACAAAACCGCGGCCGACCCGCTCTGCGCACAGCCTGGGCTCTCCGCCCGTGCAGGGCCCTTCCTCTGCGATCGCTGCTAGCTGCCACGTGTGCCCATCTCGGCCGCTTCCCTGCCTTCCCGCCCGCCCTGGGGGACCAGCATGTTGGAAACGCGTCTCAGAGCTCCATGATCAGCTCAGGCCTTAGCCCCGGCCACGGAAAAGTCAGACCCCTTCCCGGAACCTGCTGGATCCGGTCTGAAGTTACAGACTGGAGTAAGCCAGGGAGGCTGCACAGAGCAGGCGTCTGAGCCTCTGCCCGAGGAGGGAGCTTGTTACTTTGCACTTGTTTACTTGGCCCACATTTCCAGAGGCCTGGCTGTAAAATAAGCGCTGGTCCTGGTTCCCCTCCCCTTGGGCTTTTCTTCTACCCCCCAGGAAGGTCTGACACGTGCTCCTCCCCGGCCCTCCTGACTCCTTCCCCAAACTGTTGCTGGAGCCATCTGTCACCCTCCCAGCAGCGCTCTGGAAAGCTGAGCTTCTCGCAAGCTGTGGCTGGACCCAGGAGGCTTCGGCAGCCACAGCAGGGCCTCTGCAGCTGGGAGGGGCCGGGGGCCAGAGGCTCCCTTCAACTTCACAGAATTAAAAATGGCTCTGCGAGTTTGTTTATAATTTGAACAGACCAAAGCTCATAGGATGGGATCAGTGAGTAAGATGGGCACAGTTCAGGACTCCAGTAATCGTAAATTAAGGGTTATAAAATCTATATTAGTAATTTTTTTTAATGTATTTGGTACAGGGTCTAGCTACTCAGCTTGGACTTGCAGTGATCCTCCTGTTTTCAGCCTTGCCACCCCTGGAATCACAGGGGTGCGCCACCATGGCCGGTGTAGGTGGCCAGCTCAGTGCGTCCGGGAGGAGGAGCCAGCTCGACCAATGGTGCCTGGGATCGAACCCCAGCCCCTGTGCTTGCCTAAGCAGGCGTTTAGTCCACTGAGTTATCCGGCCAGCCCTATACTAGCCACTGTGTAAACCAATTTTGCATGTTTACATCTGGTAATCTAAACAACTAATTTGAAGATAACGTTATGCAATACAATAACCACTATGGAATTCCTATTTTGTTTAATGAAATTCTGTATCATCTCTAACTTTTTAGTATTTTATATTCTTCAAAAATAAAAATGAGTTTTTTAAAGATCTGTACTAGCTTACCAATCAATACATGCTGAAGATTGTTAAATTTTGTATATGAATGAAATGAAATCCAACGTTGGAAAATGAAAAAGACCATATATATTTCTAGCCCTCCATAACCACGGATTCATTAACCAAATTTAACCAAATGTGAGAGGGAAGACGCACTCCTGTACATCCGTGTACAGGTATGCACATGTACAACTTTTTTATTGTCTTTATTCATCAAGCAAAATAGTATTAGTACAGTGTCTGCATTATATTACGCATCTACATAATCTAGAGATGATTTCAAGCATATAGAAGAATATGCACAGGTTATATGCAAATACTCTAGAATTATGGCAAGGAACATAAGCAGCTAGAGATTTTAGTAGCTGTGACTCTTGGGACCAGCCCTCCATGGATACTGGTGGACAAAGTGGAGGGAAGCATGGGGGAGATAGTACATTTTCAGAATGAGGGTCTAAGGAGACAGAGCTGGGGGTGGGGATAAGTAGACTGCTCAGTATCTTCAGTGAGGGCCTGGGCTACATTTGGAAACTTATTGGATGTAGCTGGAAAAAAATTAAACTAAAAAATGATAAACAGAGAGCTTTCAAGAAGTCTTAAGGGAAGAAGTCAAATCCCAGCTGACTGATTTCTAGAAAGTGGCACAACTGAGATGGGTTCATAGAAGGGGGGGGATTACAATAATTCCAAGCCAAGGGGTGCATGGGTGCAAAACCTCAGAACAAGGACAATCCACAAGCATGTTCTGCATGGGGGAGCACACAGGGCTGGGATGAGAGCGGATAAACAATTGGAGTGGCACATTTGGACTCGTGGAAGTGTTAGATGCCAGACTATTGTCAGTATTACCACTTAATTTAATAACAAATTGGAAAGTCCTTGTTATTATTAAAATAAGGGTAAGTTCTAACAAGATACTAGGAGTAAGTACTAGGCAAACTAAAGGAGTTGACATGACAAGGTTATTTTTGTCTGAGTTCTTCAAATCAAACCAATGAATCACAACCCCAGTTGTCTGAGCTCTGTCCCTCACTGACCTCTGATCCAACTCCTGTCCCCAGATTGCACCTTGGTGAGAGCACCTGGGCCCCTGGGCCTGTCTCAACTTCAAATTTACACAAAAGTGTCAGATTGCCATAAACAGCCCTGATTCATAGTATCAAAATTTTCTCATAAATACATCAAGTTTAGAGTGTTTGAAATGCAGTTACAGAGTAACTCTTGTTTGCTTTCTTCGCAAAAGAGATAGATTGACAAGTAAAGACTGAACAGGTATTTCTAGTAAAATTTTGAAAGTATAGCAAGTTGCTCAGGAGACAGGCCTTGCAAGGTAACTCAGCATTTAAAAGCAAGTAGATACAATTTAAAGCCTGTCGGCTTTGCAACAATTTTATCTGCACAACTTCAAATATTCTGACTCATTGAACTTCATTGGATAAGGAACCAAATTTTCAAGCAATCCATCCATGTCCAGCAGGAAACAGATAAACAAATGCCTTGAAAAGCTGCTGAGGAAAATATTGGTATAACAGTAAAACTAATGTGGTATCTCTACCACTTTCATGTTAATATCTTAGTATGATAATATTTAGACGAGGTAACTAGCTATCAGATGGCCTATTCCAATTTTAACACCCCTCCAAAAAATCTAAAATTCTACCCAGACAAGATCATCTGACTTGAACAAGCAATTCTATTGCTGTTCTCATTTTTTTTTTTTTTTTTACCATAAGCCACTGCCTGTCCCTCCTGGTCTTTCTTCCTTTCTCCTGTCTCATTTTCCCCGAGATATATGAAGGGCTAAAGCTGCCCTCTGCAGCCCTGATCCACACAGGAAGAAAATGAATACAAGGGGGACAGAGCTACTCCCCTTGAGGCTCCACATGGCTGATTTCCATAGGAAACAATCTACTTGACTCTGGTGCAGTTGTTTGGGTGTAGAGGCTGGATGAGAGGGTGGTGGAGGTAGGAGTGTCCCTGCCCACTGCTCTAATGAGAGCCCGGACTGCAACTGAGATCAGGACAGATGGGCTATGAATATCAGACTGGCACCTTGTAAAAGCTGGAGTCCAGATCTGGGGACAGAACCCTGGTAAGCCAGCTCTGCCTCTGGCCCACTCCTCAGATGCTGAAGAGGCACTGAGCAATCTATACCTCCCTATGCCAGTCTGGTGAAAACATGCCACATAAAGAAGATTCTACACTCCGCTCCAGGGAACACTGACTTGTTGAAAGCACTGTGTTGATCAGCTTTGCCATCACTGAAAATAAAAAACACCTGAAACTACAACTGTAAAAACTTGAGATTTCTTTCAGCGATGCACAGCTTCAAAATTGCACTGGTGGTCTACTGGCTCCAAGCAGAAGCTGTGACAGGGGGCATGACAGAGAAAATCTGTTCAACTAATGGTACCCAGGAAGCAGAGAGCAGGAGAAGAGCAACAGAACAGACTGTTCGAGCGCAAGCGTGCTGGAGCACACACTGCACAGTGGCCTGCACGATGACAATGGCCGCCGGATTCTAGACGCTAATTTCCTAGGACATTCCTTACTCCCAGGATTCCCCCAGTTACTTCCAAGCATGAGTTGTTGCCTGCCATTCCTACAGTTCACCTGCTTCTCTGTCTTTTCCCTCCATTGGTAAGGTCTAAATGTCTTTATAAATTGGTTGTCTCCCTTTACAAACCTCTTCTGTCTGTATCCTATGGAATTAAGTTAATACTTTTACATTAGAACTGTCACATTTAGGTGGCGACCTAGCGCAGCTGTTTCCGCGCAGGGCTCAAGAGCGTGAGGTCGCCGGTTCGCGCTCTTGTCCCGACTCTTCTAGGGGCTGGGGAGATGGCTCGGTAGAATAAGCGCTTGCCTGGCAAGGGCAAGGATCTGAGTTCAATACCTGGTTCCAAAAAAAAAAAAAAAAAACTGTCACATTTTTCTGGGGTTATATAGTAGACATAAATCTGATACAAATAAATATCTTTGAAGAACTCAGCAGGATCTTACACTGTGCATTCTAAGTCTAAATCCTTTTTTTTAGGGAAGGGTAACAGAGTATTCAGGGTCTCATTACTAGATCTGACTCATAGTGATCTGCCTGTTTACAGCCTCCCAAGGGCTGGGATTATAGGCACACACCACTACACCCAGTCTCTCTAAGTCTAAATCCTGGTAACAGTTTTGTTTTTGTTTTTTTTTTTTTAATGCCCATGGGGTTGAATTTTTTATTCTGGCCATTTCTCAAATCTTTAAAGTGTAAATTATTCTGTTTCAATTGTATTTATTTATGATAAGCTCACAGATTATATGGCATTTTATATAGTAGATAATGAATAAATATGCTGACAATTGACCATTTAGTTGGTGACTTCTGAGTGTCAACCAGTCTACATAAATAACCTTCTTTAGTTTTACAACTGTAAGATGAAGGTTGTATCTCTGAGACCATAGAGATTTGAAAAACAACCCTAGCCTGGGAGATAGCTGTGTGGCTTAAGTGCTTGCCTGGCAAGCTCAAGGTCCTGTGTTCGATCCTGGGTGCAAAAAAAAGAAACTCTTAAACAAGAAATACTTTAACAATAAAAAAACAACCCAGAAGTTTAGCTATGGCTTGCCACACAGGTTGTGAATATAGAGGTCAAACTAAGTCCTCAGCTTAACTCTAGCACATTTTCCACACAGATTCTTGTACTCTCACTACGGTCACAGATTAACTGAGAAATTTCTTTCACATTTTCTGCTGTTGTGCTTTTCCTATACCTCTGAGAAAATGGCAGGAGATAGGAACCTTGCACAGAAATTTCTGACTGCCCTAAATAACATAGGATGCAATTTAAGGAGCAAAACACAGAACCAAATTTCACACTTTCAAGCCAAGCCTTTTTCCTACAAAAGAGATGACAAGTTGCATTAAAGATTGTAACTTTATTCGTTTTTTAAAAAATAGCAATTAGGAGACTTAATTATGAAATAATTGTATTCAGAGATATATAATAAAAAGCACACACTTATGGTATGAGTAGTCCTGGGTTACTGTTTTCCATCCCATAACTACTTCTAGGTACATAAGCACATCACTGAATGTGCTTCAATTGTTTAATGTAAATTTATCTTATCTTCCTCTTCCTCCCTGAAGGAAATGAACTAGATGAATTATAGTCAGCCTAGATACATGATTGCCTTAACTCCCAGTCTGACTTACTCTTACCTTCTTCATATATTTTGATGATTTAGAGAGAGAAGATTAGAAATGTCTGAGCTGCATACAGGTAGCACTAAAATACACTCTTTTAAGTGACTGAAAGCAAGTGCAGCAACATTAACGGCTGGCCCAGGAAAGCTGAGGGCACTAGAATGTTGAACTTATTTGAAAGTTGCCTTTGAGAATTTAAAGAGAGGTAAAGTAGCTGGTTTCAATGAGCTTAGAAATATGCAGTGTTAGCCCAGCATGGTGGTGTCTGTCTGTAATCTCAGCATTTGGGAGCTGAGGCAGGAGGATCACCACAACTTGGATCCTCCTTGGAGGCCAGCTCAGGCTACATAGTGAGTTCAAAGCCAACCTGAACTATATAGTGAGACACTGTCTTAAAAACAAGAGAGAAATAGAAGACTGGGTGTTAGAAATCAAGGATGAGAGAGATATAAAGAGAAATTCAGTAAGAAGAATAAAAGTCCCTCAGGCACAGAAGAAACTTGGGTAGAAGGAAAAAGAGTTGTTTCAGAACCACCAATTCACCTGTAGATCCCACTTCACTGTCCCAACCTTTTTCATAAGGACAGAAAGGACTTCACTATATGAAAAGGAAGAGAAACCCTCTCCACCTTATAGCTTTGGACAAACAAAGATAAATAGGGGAGGTTCCGTCCTCATCTGAGCCCTGTTTTCTATAAAGCTGCATGCATTAGAGACTAATCTCTCAGGCCTTAGGGAGCCGCCTCACTCAGTCTATGACCCTTAATCCCTCTTATGGGTTCCCTAGAGTAAGTGATACCGTGCTAACTGCCCGGATGGGACCCTGGCCACATCTGGTCCCAGGACCCTCTGCTCTGCATTGAAATAAGAGGGTGGATAAACACTTCGGACTCTCTCTTATTCTCTCTTTGAAAGGTGCAACCTTATTACACAATGTGCTGAGCTCCTGACTTAATTAGTCTGCTAATGTGATTATATGTTAATCTGAGTTTTATTTTGCATCTGATTTTCATGTTATTTACTTGATTTTAAAATAAGCAGAAGCTCTCCAGCCCGTGGGCCCTCGCCCTCATCCCCTACACTCTTCAGTTCAAGTTAGATCCGCCTAATATGAGAAGCGGTAAGAGGCTCCAGCTCAGACCCTCTTTTCTGGCCATTTACAAGTCCTCAAAATGTATCTGACTTAGTCCCCAGCATACATGTGCCCACTGAGAAAAGGAAGACAAAGTTTAGACGTTTTTAATTTCTTTACTCCAGAAAAATAGGGGCATATTGTAATGGATTATGAGTAACATATCCATTTTTCTTTGCTATCCTATTTTGAATAATTTTTAATAACAATAATAAACACAGCAAGTTCTTATTGATTGCTATGCCATATAGATTATGAACAGATTCACAATTGGTATAGCAGGAAGATAAAATTACTACAGCTGTTCCACAGATAAGGAAATTGAAGCACAGGAAAAGTTGGTATGCCCAAGATCACATTTTTAGTAAGAGGTAGAACTGGACTGAAATACACCTTTAACTATTTGTTCAATTAAAGTTAAAAATAAAAATGCAAACTATGACCGTATCAGTATATAGGTGGATGGCCACTAAGACAGTCTTATCTAAGTTCATACAGAATTTCAAGAAAACTAAATATTGTGGTACAACTCCTCACACTTACACTTTAAATTAAAACATCTCGCATAAGAATAATTATAACTGTGTCAAGAAGTAGTGAAAGAGAAAATGAGTTGATAAAAAACTTTCATTTTTAAAGATCCATCATGTTGCTTAATTGATTTGCTTAATAGTCTTTTGGAAAGGGAATTTAAGCAAGAAAAAAGGTAACAGGCTAGAGAGAGGCCATGTATTTATTCTTCTCAGTAAACCTATTCTTAGTGATTATTAATGAGCTTAGTGCCAAAGACCTTCAGATTAGTAATAATAATCATAAATATCCATGAAGTCAAATAACCTGTAAGATAGTGAAAAGATAAGAAAAATAAGTGTGTGTAAATATTTCTAATGCAGATCATGGAAGATTTTATCAAGAATGTTATGAAGTACAGTAAATGCTTAGGAGGAAGAAATGGAGTACAGCTCCCTGAGAGCCTCCTGGTCCCTTTGGTTCAGAGCGAGTGCTCCTCACGACTGGAGGGCCAGCCACAGCCTTGGACTGCAGATGAAGGAAGAATGAGTGTGGGAACGCTCTGCCAGAATCTGCAGCAATTGCACCAGCCTGATACTTTTCAAAACCTAAAGGAGAAGTTATGCACTGCCTGGACTTGCACCATTTTGGAAGGGAAGAGAAGGAAGGTTCAGAGGCCCTGGAGGAGGAGACACTGCTCAGCAAGGCTCCAGGCACACCTGGGCCCTCCCCAGACAACAAGGGTAAAAAAGTCCAAGAAACATTTCTTTCTTATGGCTCTGTCATGAAAAAGACAAAATGAAAACTTTGCCCTCGTTAAAAGAAATTCACTGGGACTGGGGATATAGCTCAGTGGCATAAGTGCCTGCCCAGCAAGCACAGGGTCCTGAATTCAATCCCTGGTACCATAAGAAAAAGAAAAAAGAAAGAAAGAAAGAAAGAAAGAAAGAAAGAAAGAAAGAAAGAAAGAAAGAAAGAAAGAAAGAAAGAAAGAAAGAAAAGAAACTCATTGATGTGAGGTCTGTTCCTTCTTCATTCTGTTTAGTGCAGTTTTGCTCGGCCCCTCTGAGCAGACCTTGCTAGCACAGATGGGGTCTTTCAACCCAGCCTGAGTTTCTATTCTCTTGCTAGCACCAGACTCCAGCCAACACACAACTCCCCTCTAATTGTAATTGAATCCACACTTTTATAGTTCATTACCTCCCTGATAGATTAGATTAGATGATTAGATTAGGTTGAGGCTCTAGCTAGCCCAGCCATGGGCCCAGGTTGTAGCACAGCAAAAGGGGGGGGGCATCCTGAGACAGAAAGAAGGCACCTGACCTGGCCCCCCTGTCTGTCCCACCCCCCTGCTCAGACAACCTCCCCTTGCCTACACCCTGGCCCAACACAAATGCATCCATCCTTTGGGAATCAAAATCAATGCTCCCTGTAAAACCAGAGGATGAAAGGAATGCAGAGGGGCTAGAGCTCATCTGAGCTTAACCACTTTGTTGTATAGATGAAAAAAAATGGAAGCCCAGATGAGGAAGGAAATTTCTGAAAGCCAAATGACAGCATCCAGGTGTGGTGGGCATGGAAATGCACTGTTTCTACCTTTTTGCAAGAAAATTTTGGCAAGCACTGTTGACTGACAGGCCCAGTCCGGTCCCTCTGGGCTGTCAACTGTGTGTGCAGGAGGGATTGAGTCAGAGTCTAAAGGAAGGATTATTGCTGCACAAGTTCTGATTAAAATTCTGCTACCAGCCACAGTGAAGCACAGCATGGGTCTGCTGCATGTAGAACTCCTCCACCAGCCAGGCTGGGCTCAGCGACTCCCCACCAGCATCGCCAAACACTTAGTAGAACTCTCCACTGCTGGATCTCCTGCTGCAGGTTCTTTCTCCTCTCCGTTCCTCGTAGGTATCAGAAACGTACCATGATCAGGGCTTTTCTCTGCCTGCTCAAGTCTCCTTACCTTTAGTCTTCATAGACTTTTCTCCTCCCCAAAGGCCTCCCGCTCATCTACTCATACCTTGGTATCTGGTTCTCAAATATCCCAAGTCAACATGCTTAATCTCTTGCCTAACAGTTGAGCAGTACAAACACAATTGTGTATTTAGTCAGTAGTCCTAGCAGAAAAAGCCCCTTCTTTGGATCTGTATAAAAATAATCTTTGCTTCTCTTTTTATGTCATTTCTTTGAGCAAAATTTATAGAAACTTGTGATCATTTTTATTTTGATTTTTACTTTCTAGATTGCATGGATGAAATAATTTCAATTAAGTACTCCCCTAGATATAGGTAAAAGGCTGAAAATTCTGAGACCTCTTTAGTCATGGAGACCTATGGTATGTGAGAGTATATTCAGAACTCTTTCTGAGTGCTTTTATGGTATGATGTAGCCAGCCTATTTCATCCCTCTAAATTCCATATTAACACACTATCTTCCTGAGAGAACTGCCCTGATTGCAATTATTGGAGGGATTGGGTCAGAATCTAAAGAAAGGATTATTCCTGCACAAATTCTGATTAAAATGGGCTCCCTCAGCCTCAGCCAAAAAGATTAACAACTGTCCAATCTCCTATAGCCAGCAAGTCTTCGTAAATAATTCCCAATCTCCCTACTGTTAGTTTATCTGCCAAGGATTAAACTGAGAGGCTGCTCTCAAAACTTGTATTAAAAATAACCACGAACTACAGTCCTCTGGTTCCTGGCAGCTGTTAAGCTCCAAGGAAGGGACTTAAACATCTCTCTCCAACCAAGCCTGAAATGATGGAAATTTAGTAGAAGATAGAGAGGAGAGTAAAGGGCACTAGTTATATTTAAAAGAGCTTGGTTGTACTTGGAAACTGAGTCTGAGGTGAAGAGAGTTCTGCCTGCACATTAAGGAAAAACATTGCATCATGAGACAATAGCAATCTAAAGATCAGAATTCAAATTCATGCTCAGGGCTAGGGAGATGGCTCAGTAATTGAAACGCCTGCCTGACAAGCACAAGGACCCAGGTTCGATCCTGGGTTCTGCATGCTGTGCAGCCCCCAGAAGGTGCGCGTTGCCACGGAAACCAAGCGGTGGTGCCTTTATAATACCAGCGCTGGGGACACTGAGACAGGAGGATCACTGCAAGTCTGGGCTGCATAGCAAGACCCTGCATCAACTAAATAAAAAGATTTTTTTAAAACCTTTAAAAAAATTCATGTTCAGACTCCTGGTGTCACTTATACTCTTACCTGCCTCATCTAAACATAGAAATAATACCACATTACTTGTCTCACACTGCTAATAGATGGTTCTTGGGTTTGATTTTATTGTGGTTTGTTCTCTTGATTTTGTTTTGTCTTTTTGAGACAATGTTTCACTATTCAGGTCAGGGTGGCCTTGAGCTCACTTTATAGCCCAGCCTGGCCTGAAGCTTGCGGAGACCCTCCTGACACAGTCTCCCAAATGCTGGGCTTATAGGCATGTGCCACCACACACAACTTGTGTCAGATTTTTTAGAAACTATAATTTGCTTGTCATAAAGATCACTGAAATCTCCAAATTTGCTTTCCTGTCCCTGCCTAGAATGTAAGATGAAGCTGAACACAAGGTTGCAGCTACTGATGGTCATGCGACTAACTCAGGCCATGGATATAATCTAACTTATAGGTCACGCTTGCTCTCATACAGCAAGCCTATCCTTGTCTGTTGCCAGCTCTGTCCCTCTGTCCCTCTTCTCCTTCTGGATGGGATATAATTATAAGGGCAGGATCATCAGCAGCCATTTTAAAGGTAAATAAAATCTACATGTAGAGGACAGCAAAATGAACTTTAAAAAACCTAAACAGAAAGATTCTGGGTCCCTAATAACTGTAGCTACCTTTCCACCCTTGTTCACACTTTCCAGTCTTCTTATCAAGGGAATTTAACCTTCTACATGTTGCTTACATCACAATTATTTTGGAATAATTAAATCACTACCCTAACTTCCCAACTACCACATCATACCATAAGTATAAATTGTTTCCATTACTCCAAGAGTGGCCAGACACACGAATATCTCAGGATCCTACCAACTAAATGGACATGAAGTAGAGTTCCAGATTTTAGTCTTTTTTAAGCTCAACATCTTCCGTAAACCAGATGACCTTTTCCACTTTAATTCTAGCGTAACTGAGGTGAGTCTGCATTCTAAGTGCAGACACACTACATGACAGCTGTCAAATTCTTCCATCTCTCCCAGCATCTGTGGTCTGCACAGCATCTCTTAGGATCTCCCTTTTCACCAGTGGCTGGTCTTTTAATTCCCATAATTCCCCCTTCTCTGTTCTTGTCTAACTTTATATCTTGTCCTTTTCTTCTCTCTTCCTTTAGCAATAAGCCAACTTTTCTTTTCTCTACTTTATCCTCCTCTAAAATATTTCTTTAATCTCAAATGAATAACCTTAGAAAAAGCTGCAGGAAAAAGTTTTCAGGATCACTATCCCTTAAAGTTTCTCTCAAACATGCTTAGTCTAGGATTTCCATGCTAGGCTCTACTTGGAGCCCCGAGGTTGGCACCTCTGCAAACTCCCCCACCCTTTCCACACACAAAGCACACAAACAGCCCTAATACTTGTTCACTCTTGAGCTCTACCGAACTTTCAGGAAGCCATCTATAAAGCATTTTTCATTTTCCACGATCTAAAAGGAGTACTGCTTTTGAACAATAGAGGGAAATATCATGGGTTTGAGATAGCGGAGAAGAAAGTCAAAGAAGAGGTGCATGGGGGAGGGAAATAAGCATGATTATCAGCACTCAAGGTTTTTTTAAATTCAGTAAGTCTTATCTAATCATCCGTACATAAAAATATGTTTGCCTCATTTCTGTATCTTAGTAGCTCCTGAGGAAAGTTAAACTTGTTCCTTCGAACTTCCTATTAGAGGCAACCAGAAGCAACAGGTTAGTCCTTCGGCCTTTAGTGAGCACAGAGCTCTTTCAGGCCAGGGCTGGGACCCAGAGGACAGAGACGCCTGCTGGACTCGGCCTCAGAGGCAGATGCCACTTCCTCTGGAAGTTTAGCACATTTGCTGGCAAAGGAAATCTCCCTCTAGGGCAGGCGAGGGAGGACAATAGAGCCATGTCACCACCCACCATCTGTCGTGAAACCAGACACCAGCTGACAGGGAGGGCAGCTCAGAATCCTGCTCCCACCCCCACACAGACGTCAGCACCTTGCTGCCTGACCTCTTGAAATGCTGGCTGGGAAAGAGAAGCAAGGATTAGCCTCCAGGGCCCATGGGGATCAAGTTCGGGGTCACCCTGCCCAGATCGCCCAGATTCATCAGGGCTCCAGAATCATCAAATCTTCACTCTTATCTGTGAGATGAAGGAGCAAACCTTGGCAGATGAGAGTAGATCAGAGTATAAAAACCCAGAAAGCAAAGTGATTTCTGGGTGGTGATCAGTCGGTCCTGCCTCAGGATATCCACAGCCCTAGAGGGACACGGAGACACGAAAGGGGCCACCTCAGAAAACTGGCAACAGAAACAGTTTAATGCTGTCAAGGCAACAATCAGACAGCTATGTGTAATATAAATAGAAGTCCCAGAGGCAAGATAGCTTCCTAGAGATAGTGCACTTAGAGCTGCTCCCTAGTGAAAAGGGTTCGCTTTTCAGCGAATATTTTATGAATTGTTACATAGAAAAAAGAGTAAGGGTCCTACATCCTGTTGTTACTACTTGGAAAGTTCTTTCCTAGTTGGAAAGGTCTTCTCTTACATAAAATTACGAGGTGGGCAAGATCACAAGGTGTCTTCTCGGACCTCTGAGTGGCACAGCTAGATGCTCAGAATTCTCAAAGACGGTGTTCATTTAAACGGTCTGAGAAAGAGCAAGAGAGTTCTCAAATCTTAAGAAAAATGGAATGCCTCCAACTTCTTCCTCTAATGTGTCTAGTCAAAACCAGATTTAAAATGTAGGGCTAACTGAATAAGATTAGAGCCCTCCCCAACATAAACCTCTACAGAAGTTGGAATGCTAGTGTTGCCCTCCTCTGT
>NW_004524669.1:7431059-7437950 GCF_000260255.1 Octodon degus | reverse complement strand
TCAAGCGCTTATCCTACTGAGTCATCTCCCCAGCCCCATTCTTTATGGTCTTATTCTGACCTCTCTTATTCCTAAAAAGAAAACAAAGCCTTGAAGAAAATATAAATAATATCTAATCTAAACTCAAAGATGAGAAACAAATTCATTGGCAGGGGAGAAAGGTTTACTAGGCAGTTGAATTCTATCAACTAAGACACTGGGCCTAAGTCATTAATTCCCAGCTTTATGTTCCTCTCTGCCTAGGACTGACCTTGATTAATAAGCAGTGAAGACCTTTAGTAGAGACTCCCACAGCAAACAAAAGTGTGCTGCAGTAATGCTCTTAGTATCATCCACAGCGGACTCGGAAAACTTGCACTCCCTTTCTGGACCTCGGCTCCATCACTTGCAAAATAAGAGCATTACAGTTAGAAACATTCCAATAGATTTCCAATTGGTTGAAGAGAAATTCTCCTTTAATTTGCTCACTGTAATTGTAAATCATACCAATAGCAAGTTACCACTATCTGCTACATTTGCTGCTTAATTTATCACTTAAGTCCTCTACGATTCTACCCAATATCAAAAGGAAAGGGAATATGGGTAGGAAAAGGTGCATTTCTTGTGTGTCACTATTTTATTTTTCTTTTTTAAATAGAAAAGAGGGCCAATGAGATAGCTCAGCAGACTAAGTGCCTGCTTAGGCAAGTTCAGGGACTGGGGTTGCTGGCTCAGCATCCGATACCCCGCCCCCATGGCATGCTGAGCCAGCAACAGAATCCGGGTGTGGTAGCGCACACCTATAATCCCAGCATTGAGGATGCTGAAAACAGGAGGATCACTATGGGTCTGAGCTGCATAGTAAGACCTGTACTAAATACATTTTTTTTCTTTTTCTTTTTCTTTTTCTCTTCCAAATACATTTAAAAAGAAAGAAAAAAGGAAGAAAGAAAGGAAAGAAGGAAGGGAAAAGCAGGAATGTACTTAATAGAATTTCTTTTTGCATTTCATCTCCTGAAATTTGATTTTTGCTTGTTTCCAGCTGGAAGAGACACTAACACTCGAAACTTTTCTATTTTTCATTGAATGTCAGTGAGGATGACTACAGTTCAACAACCAGCCTCGTCTGCCAGAATAATAGACAATCAAGCCTATTTCCTCAAAGCTTACAATGTATAGAAACTTATTCATTTTCCCTTAGAATATCTTTTAAGTTGGCAATTCTTTTAGACATAAATTTTAATGAAATTTGCTAATTTTATCCATCATTCTTTAAATTATTCACATTTTTCTATTACCAAGAAGGTCAGACCCCTAACTATATCTTATTCTCTTTGAAGTCTTGACAAATAAAATAAAAGTGCTATTGCACACTTAAATATAGACACTGTTTTCTTCAAGAGCTTCCTCAGAGGACCCTGAGGCACATATTAAGTAAGACAAGGTAAAAGAAAAAAGAAGCTATGAGCCACACCACTCATTCTTCATGAAGAACAGTTTTATGTGTTGAAAACTCCTTAAATGTGAGGAACTTTTTAAGTAGTTGACCATATACATTTTATAGATATATGGTCAACTACTTAAAGACACTTTGAAGTTTCAAATTTCTTATTCTAGTAATGCTTTCAACATTCCTCTGTATTTGTTTACAAGAGTGTCATTTTGTCTTGTGTTTATGAATAGTCGATTTCCTTTCTTTTTCTCTCCCCTTTATTTATTTTCCTATAATGCTGGACAGCTTACAGACTTTAGAATCGTTGGCTCAGTCATGACTGGAGACTCTGGGCTTTTGCCCTCATGACTGATGGGTCTGCGCCCATGCAACAGTGTGCCGGGTCATCAAGGCAGTGGGTCAGAAGGGTGTGGGGATCCCAGAACCAACTAAGAGCTGCTCCTAGACTGACTCCGATCTTCTTCACCCTGGTTAACTATGAACTTCCTCTTTCATTTCACATGTGCCAAGCCTTCCCCAAATGGGTGCCTGTTATGGCACCATACTGCTGATGCAAACCCCACCCCCAGCCTAACTCAACAAATTCTGCATCTGCCTGCCTTCTCAGTGATCCTCATTTTTTCTCTTTGGCAGCCCTCCTGTACCAAGCAAATAACTTTTATCTCTCTCTTGCTCGCCTACTCACTCACTTGCTTCTCCTTTGTGCCAGAGGAAGGCACTTACAATGATAAATGTTACTTACTGTCAGTCTGTTATTGGCCACACTGAAGGTCTCCATCCTGGGCCATAACCCTTTGCAGATAGGCTTCTGACCCACAACTCTTAGGAAATATTCTCCTTCCCTTTCCTGTAAAGTTTCCCTATCCAGCAACATGCTGGATATCTTTCTCAAGTTGTTGTTATAGAGCTGGGAAGATGGCCCAGCAGAATAAGCGCTTGCCTGGCAAGAGCTAGGGCCTGAGTTCAATCCCCGGTTTCTGGGGGGGAAAAAAATTACCCAAAAGAAGCACAAGTATTTGGGGGCTGGTGAGATAGCTCAGTGGTCTAAAGCACCTACTTAAAACAAGCTAAGCTAAGCAAAACACAGGGACCGCGGTTCAATCCCCCAGCCCCACATGCCAGCCCGCCCCGCCCCCTGGTGGGCTGAGCTGACCACACACACACAATAAATAAATAAATAAATAAATAAATAGTTGTTGCTGATCTAAAGATAATTTGGAAGTAAAGAAATAGACACAGAGTGTCTGTTTTGTGAGAGTTCACAGATTTTGGGTGTAGAAGAACTGGATTGAAAGTCTCAGGACTCTTCTCAGGCTGGCTGTGCTTGCCCATTTGTGAGCAGCAAGGTGAGAAGGCAAAGGATGCAGAAGAGATGTGCTAGTTGCCTAGGAGGCTTGAGGCAAGACATCTTCTCCCATGTCTACAATTAGCTCTCATATTTTGACCAGCATATTTAATTTGGTAATTCCAATATGCTTCTCTGCTAGAAAATTTATTTTCCCTTTTATGCATGTTTTATGTAAGCATGTATAGCTCATAGTGTAATGGTTGATATATTCTGTCAACGTGAGAAGCTCAGAAGCTGAGCTAAGTACTCAGCAGCTCTACACCCTGGGGTAGAAGACGCTCTGGGACAGCTGTTTATACTCCAGCACGTTGTAATGGTTCAATCATTTCACTGTGCCAATTTCAGGAGCTTAGAAGTTCAACTAAGTGACTCAGCAGGGGGCCAGGAGGCTCACTTTGTAAACATCCTGAGCCTGTGCAAGAGGAGAGCCTGGAGCTGGTGTGAATGTAAAGGACCCACGCTGTGACCTGCACCCTCCATACATATAAGGGAGGAAAAGGAGCTCACTCTCCCCGTTTTGTTGGTATTGTTTTTGTTCTCTTCTCCTGTCTTCAACTGTTGCCCTTCTGCTGTGCCACTCTGTTTTGGAGCTGGCTGATTATGGACTGAAACCTCTATAAATGGTGAGCTAAATAAACCTTTCCTCCATTATCTGTGGGTATCAGGTATTTTGTCTCAGTAATGAGAGATATACATGTATCAGTCAGAACCGAAAGAAGCGATGGGAAGACTGAATTAATACAGCTTCAGGGGTCTCACTGAGTTTAGTCTTGCTGTAAGTGATCCTAGAGCCACCCAGCAAAACTCCTCACATTTATTGAGGGCTACAGTCAGGCTAAGGAATATACGTAACTAATTTGGTGTAAGCAAGCTGTTATTTACATCCCCTTCCTGCATTCACCAGATTCTAAGTCTACATGTCATTAGGAGGTAACTTAACAGGTAAAGGAACAAAGAAAAGACAGGGCGCACCTTCAGGAATCTGTTATCTAGTGTCCAGCTTGCCAGAATTACAAGGGCCAGTTTCCTTAGGCTCTGTTCTTTGCTCCTTGCTCCCTCAGGACATTAAGTTTTTGACTCACATCACTACAAGTAAGACTTATCTCATGGCTCAGGATAAAGGAAAAAAGCAGAGCCTGTGACAAATAGAAAATACCACACAAAACATAAGATACACTGCACACAGAAGAAGAGATCACGTATGACTGCTGAAATTGTGAACACAAGATACATGCCCTGTGCAGCTATGTCACAGTGGACAGATGAGACATTTTTAATGAAAACTGGTTTTTCTGGCTAATTAACTGAGTTCATGCAGATTTCTCAGGAAAACCAGACAACTGGAGGTGGTGGTGCTTTGACAAGTGTGGTCATTTCTGTAATCCCAACCATGGAGCATTGCCATAAGATCAGTCATAAGAATTTCTGACTGTGAATTCTAAATCTTCCCCTCATTAGCTGTATGACCTTAAGCAATTTATTGAAATGAATTTTCTTATCTTGAAAATATGTATTAAGGACTGGGTGTGATGGCACACCCCTGCAATCCTGGGGGGAGGGTCAAAACAGGAGGATCACTAGAGCCCAAGCTGCATAGTGAGACTCTGTACCAAACACATTTAGAAAAATAATAAATGTAACTAGGTAGTGTCCCAAATTTTTTGATCAAGGAGATTATGGGGCCAAAGAAGAAAGTGATCAATAATGTACAGTGTGCCTAAGGAGAGTCACATGGAGATAAAACATTCTCTCAGGCTTTCACAGAGAGCACATTGGCCAAGCAATGGCCGTGACTCATCCACATGGCTAACACTGACAAAGGTTCTACAATCTGAGGTACAGGATCTCAGGATAAATCTTGAGGGGATTTCACTGACCTTATCAGACCCAAAAGCTACAACTCTTGTTGCATAGGTCCTGCTCTGCCTTGGTCTTAACCATTCAGCAGAAAAGTATAAAAATGAAATATAAGAAGTAAAGCCATGCTGTTATGTTGAGCTGTAGGGGACTCAGGTCAACAATTTCTGACATTGTCAGTCAAGTGGAAGACCCAATACTATTATGGGCTACTGGACTCTTTCAGAATATTTTGCTGAGTTCACACACCTTTAATATTTAAATGATGGAACTTAACAAAAAAAGGGGATACAGATGAATGTCCATTTTGTATCTGTGTATTCAAAGTGGTTAGGATAGATATATAGTTACATTCTCTTAATGAATAGAGGGATTTGTTCTAATGGTGTTTGTAAATAGGATATCATGTCCACCTTTTGTACAGTAATTAACCACTAGGAAGAATGTATGCAATGTGCTAATTATTGAAACTGTCCTACCAATTTGATTTGACTTTTTTTTTTCAGAACCGGGGATTGAACTCAGATCCTTGCATTTGCCAGTCAAGCTCTTATCCTATTGAGCCATCTCCCCAGCCCCCCAATTTGATTTGAAATTGTCACATTGCTATTTGTTTCTCAGTAAACTTATGAAAAAAATAAAAATAATAAAATATGTATAAGACTAGCACACCTTTAAAGGGTGATAAACTAAATAAATGAGTGAGTACAAGAGATAGTGGTGACTTTTTATTGCTATAATTTACAATCACAGTGAGCAAACTAAAGGAGAATTTCTCCTCATTCTATTGGAATCTATTGGAATCTTACTAACTATAAATATTTTTATTTTGCAGGTGTTGGAGCTGAGGTCCAGAAAGGGAATATAAGCTTTCCACTTCCACAGTGGATGATGATAAGAGCGTTACTGCAGCACACGTTTGTTTGCAAGTTTCCTTTTTCTTGTGAGTTTGAGTCAGTGTGCTCAGGGAGTCTCTAGCAAAGGTCTTCACTGCTTGTTAATCAAGGTCCATCCTAGGAAGAGAGGAACATAAAGCTGGGAATTTCTTACTTCGGACCAGTGTCTTAGTTGATGGAGTTCAACTGCCTAGTAAAACTTTCTCAGGCAGGAGAAATAGATCATTAAAATAAGTGCCTGCCTGGCAAGCACCAGGTATGGAATTCAATCACAGGTACTGCAAAAAACAAAAACAAAAACAAAAAAAAAAAACCTCTCTCCCCTGCCACTGAGTTTCTTTCTCATCTTTGCTTGAGTTTAGATTAGATATTATTTATATTTTTTAAGGCTTTCTTTTCTTTTCAAGAATAAGAGAGGTCATTACAAGACCATAAAGAACATTCTGGTTTTTGGTGACTTGTTTGTGACCCTTAGAAACCTCTGCTGCATCACAAGCCAGGGCTTGGAAGGTACTTCAGCTTAGAAAAGGAAGAAACATCACAGAAGCAGGGCTGAGTTCAGAATTCCCCTCATTTAAATGGTGTAAGGATCTATGACTCTGCTTCTCTACGCTGAGCATGTGGGTCTGCATACTGCCCATTCCTAGCTTTCTACTCCCTAGTTTCTGGGATCAGTTTTGATAGAAGTCAAGAAAAGTAATAGACTATTTTTAGTGTTTTTCACTGAGACCACACAATTGCTGAGCTTTTTTTCTCTTTGGAGTAGTCTGAAAGATCTTTCAATGATCCTCTCAAGAAAGATTTGATGAAAAGTTACCACATATCAAGGATTTTGATTACTGAGGATTAGAGAAGGGAAAAAGTAGGTCAAAAGAGGATTATGGTTCATTCATATCTGCCAACTGGTAATTATTTTTATGTTCCTTAATCTAGGACATTCAATAAATGACTGAACATCTAAACAAACAGTAAACTTTGGCACATGCTAACACGATAAACACACACATGTGCCCACAGACACATAATACATTACACATACAAATGTGAACATGCACACCAACACATAAATGCACACACACACACACACACACACACACACATCTGATAGGATCAAAAGTTTAGGATTTGCCTAGAAAATTAAATCCAATCTCTTCTCTGTTGAGGGAAGAGAAGATGGTTTTGTATTGACCTTAAGAGGAAAAATGCATTACTAGATTGAAATTCTGTATCAGTTTTAATGTTTTTTACTTTTTATTCTCTTTATTTAAAAATAAGAACAAAAGAGAGGAAAAATTAACATGCAGCCTTTTCTTAAGAAAATTGTTTTCTCATCTTTACCTGAATACTTTCTCATTTCC
>NW_004524669.1:7429641-7430429 GCF_000260255.1 Octodon degus | reverse complement strand
CCCCAAACATCTTCTGGTATTTTTTCACTAGCTCATCCCAGAGCTCAAAATATCCCCACGCTCCATTGCAGCAGAGTTGAGTTCAGACTGAGCTCTGGCTTCTTTTTCCTTTTACACAAGCTTTAAGTGAAGTTTTCCTCACCTGCTTACCTTTGTCCGTGAAAATTCGGCATTAATGACCTCCTTAGTACATTTGCTATGGATAACCCCATTTCTCCTACTCTGGGTTTACATTTTGTTTTGAAAATCAAATTTATAAATGTAAGTATTAATTTATTCAACAAAACATCAGGCATTGAGCTAATTCCTATCTTGGCAGTCTTCCAATAAAATATAGCATGTAATGGTAGATATAATTTATAACAAACTCTTTAAAAATTAGGCCTTTTTTTCCTTTTGGTCTAAAAGCCCACTTAATCAATCATCGGCTGAATTCAGAAATCACATATTACTTCTTTAAACCAGACTTTGTGTTAAAAGCATAGACAGAGTTAGAAAAGAATAGCAAAACATATTCCTGTCTTCTAGGTGCTCACATTGTAGAAAAGAAGACAAATGGAAGTAAAAATTCACTTTAACTTAAGAAGGAAGACTAAACGTCACATGGATTACAACAGCTTCTTCATTAACGTTTGCCAGAATTAGTGGCATTCAAATGTGGAGGGTTCTGTGTTGACAGACAGATTCTCCAAGCTTCGACCCCCCTCACTTGGGGCTAGGACAGCACATAATATGCACAAAGGAAAGGAAAAACATTAATCTCTGTCTTTTTTTTTAATTTATTTTAT
>NW_004524669.1:7388617-7429541 GCF_000260255.1 Octodon degus | reverse complement strand
AACAAGATCAGAACTGCAGTAGAACTATGACCAGTAAAGACAGAGTCATTAGGTGAAGTACTTTGAAATATTTTTCCAGGGCCCCTAAGAACATTTGTTTATACTGGACAAATTTTCTCCTTTGTTATTATATTTCTTTAATTTATCTTAAATAAATATGAGGAAGATATACAAGAGTAGAGGAAGATGTGGTCTCTCTATTGTAAAAAGATTCACATATTGAAAGTCAATATACTGGCTGGGGAGATACTTCCTAAGCACCTGCCTGGCAAGCACAAGGGCCTGGGTTTGATCCCCAGTACTACATGCTGTGCCGGCCCCTCCCCAGGCTCACTGAATTGGGGCCTGGTGGCACATGCCTGTAATCCCAGTGCTGGGGTGGCTGACATAGAAGGATCACTATGAGTCTGAACTGCATAGAGAGATCCTGTACCAAATAAATTAAGTAAATAAACTCTTAAAAGAAAGTTACTATACCATATGATATATTAATATGTAGGGCCTTCAAAAAGTTATTAGATCAGAAGTCCCTTTTAAAAGGAAGCCTCCTCCCTGTCCCTCTCCCTGTTAGAATACAGCTAGACAGCCCGACTTTGAAGCAAAAAGCAAATTCTGCCAGATGCTGAATTTGCAGATTCATTGATTTTGGATTTCCCAGCTGCCAAGACTGTGAGAAACACTGTATGTCATTTATAAATTATTGAGTCTAAGGTTTTTTTATGGCAGCCCAAACAGACAAAAGACAATTCCTTGCTACAAAGCAGGATAAACTTATAGGAGAACAAAATTCTGAAGAACAATTACCAAGAAAGTACTTATAGAGATGGGAGGTAATCCCACCTACCCCCTTGCCTATGCCACAGGAAAAGGAGGCCTTTGAGACAGGAAAACCACTGACGTTTTAGTAGGCAACTATATGACAGTTCTATAGAGTTAGCCATTAAACTCAGTCATCTGGGGAAAAAAGGAACTAAAAGTATGCCAGGCCATGACAGCTTACAAGGTCTCACTGTTCATATCCACTGCTTATCATTAGGAGCCACCATGAGGGTACAAACAAATAGGAAGAAAGTATTGCACCCATACCAATTGATTTGGACAGAACTAAAAAATTAATCTTATAGTCATTCATTCAGCAATATTTATTGAACAACTAATAGATGCCAAGTACTATGTAATCAATGAATAATACTAAGTACAGAGCTGGGGAGATAGTTTAGTGGTCTGAGCACCTACCTGGCAAGTGCAAGGACCCATGTTCATCCCCAGCATCACATTCAGTGCCAGCCCCCGGAACCCTGGGCACTCCATGCCAACCACCGAAACAGGGCATGGTGGTACATGCCTGTAATCCCAGTGTGGGAGACACTGAAATAGGAAGATCACCACACATCTGAGCTGCATATCAAGACCCTGTACTAAATAAATTAAAAAATTTAAATACTAAGTATAGTTTTTAATTACTACATAAGTATCAGTCAGAGTTTTACTAGGGGAACAGATATAACACAAGATGTACACATGTATAGAAAATTACAAGATTGGCTTATAGCAGTCAGACACAGAGTCCGATGAGGAACCATGAAGAGGAATCTGCACACTGGAGACTGAATGAGTCAGTCCAAGGTCTGTAGCTCACTACAGGGTTCTATGCAAGTCTGTATCAGGAGGCCAATGAGTCTACAACAGAAGACTGATGAGTCTACACCAGAAGGCTGAAGGATCCAAGGCAGAAGCCAAAAAGTTTGCACTACAAGCCAGAAGATGACATCCAACTTAACTGTGAAGACCAGAGAAAAAAATGAAATCCTCCATCCTTCCTCAATTTCCTTTTATATTCTTTAAGTGATGAGTCACTCTAGGGTGAGACTTCCACACCATAGGGTGTGGAAATACTGAACCGATTTAGTTCAGCTTTTAACTTCTCAAATTGACACAATTGATCAACCACTATAAGCCACCCCTCATCAACTTGGCAACTAGACATATTTCTTTAAACCAGTCTCCAGATACAAAGATATGCATATAATGGCACCTAAAATATTATCAACTATTCTGCATACAGATGGAAGCACACTAATTCCCTTATCTAAATGGAAGGTAAGTTTTCTTTACTTGATGCTTATGCTTAATCACTTCATAACTTCAACATTATCACAAGTTCAATAATCCTTAAGACTTGGTATAAAATCTATCAGTATTATATTATAAAAGAACCATATAAGGGTAAAATAGTACAATTATGATCCTCTTTTCTGTAGCTGATCACAGGGTCATAGCTGATATTTAGAACTACCTTCTTCCACTATCCATTCTGTATTCCCTTTGCCTTTAGCAAGCACCTCAACAGGTCTTGGTTCTTTCCCAGGTGGAGTAACCCATACCATCCTTCCTGAAGGCTCTCAACCATTTGTCACTGTGCCTGAATTAGGTTGTTGTAGTTTCCCATTGACTTTAATAAAAGAGCATAGCAATACTAAGAGGCACCCCAAGAGATCTTCTGCACTCCACCTATATTCTTTCTTTCTTCCATTGTGGAGTAGTAATCCAATTTCTCCTTGAGAGTCTGGGTCAATCACCCGTGACAACACTGTGACTTCCTTTTCAGCTTGTTTCCTCGGAGGCATGAGGAGACCAAAGTGATCAGGGGAAAATCTTAGCGTCCAGTTCAATGGTTTCATTGTTGTGCTCCCTGGAACAAGCCTCCCTACCTCTGGAACTAGGACTTCTAGTGCAGCAGAACGTAAGGTTGTGGGGACAGGAAGAAAAAAAATTGCTAATGAATCACTAGGGGTAATAGTGAGTGGTATCATTTCTACTCCCACCCCTTGATTCCTGAACCCTTGAATGCTGGCTATTGGAGACACAGCACCATGCAGAGGATGCTGATTCAAAGCATATAGGGCCTTTTGAATCACCTTACCCCAGCTCTGGGACTATTGCCACCTAGCTAGTGCTATAACTGTGTCTTCAAAAGACCCTTCCACCTTTCTATAGTCCAGCTGCTTCTGGATGATGAAAAACATGATAAGACCAGTGAATTCCATGAGCATGAGCCCACTGCTTCATTTCTTTGGCTACAAAATGTGTTCCTTGATCAGAAGCAATGTTGTGGGGAATTCCATGATGGTGGATAAGGCATTCTGTAAGTCCACGGATGGTAGTTTTAGCAGAAGCATTACATATATCAAAGGCAGATCCATATTCAGAATATATGTCTATGCCAGTGAAGACAAAGCACAGTCTCTTAATGATAGAAGTGTTCCAATATAATCAAACTGCCACTAGTCACAGGTTGGTTACCCTGCAGGATGGTGCCATGTTAGGATTCAGTGTCGGTCTCTGTTGCTGGCATACTGGGCACTCAGCAGTAGCTGTAGCTAGATCAGCCTTGCTGAGTGGGAGCCCATGTTGCTGAGCCCATGGATAACTTCCATCCCTGCTTCCATGGCCACTTTGTACATAGGCCCACTAGGCAATGATGGGTGGCTGAAGAAGGAGGTGGGCCACTATCCACAGAATGGGTCATCTGATCCACTTGATAATCAAAGTCTCCTTCTGCTAGTGTCACCTTCTGGTGAACATTTACATGGGAAACAAACATTTTTACATCTTTTGCCCATATAGGGAGATCTATCCACATACCTCTTCCCCAGATATATTTGTCACTGATTTTCCCATCACGCTCCTTCCAAGTTCTTGACCATTCAGCCAGACCATTGGCTACAGCCCCTCAGTCAGTATATAGTCACACAAATGGCCATTTCTTCTTCCAGGGAAAATGTATTACCAAGGGCACTGCCTGAAGTTCTGCCCACTGTGATGATTTTCCACTACAACATATTAATTAACATGGATAATTAAAAGCCATCTCTTGCATGTCAGTGGTAGACAACATTACTATTACAGGTAAGTGGATTGTTTGGAAGCAAAAAGATAGGTGAAGACAGTACCACAATATTTTTTTTTGAATCTCAGACATTTTCCCTAACCTAATTAGCTGTCCATCTCAAAAGAAAGGATAATCCTTAGTTGCCAACGACAGTAGCTGTGACCTTATCGTCCTTGAATTTATCCCTGTGGAGATAATGGCCTCTCCCCTGTATAATGGTTTTAAATTCACTTATTTGGAATTCTTCTGTAAAAGATATTTATCTAGTCTCCATTTCTTTATTTATTGATTTGCTTGGTCATTTATTTATATCAACAAAGACTCAAATTTTTATTTCATTCTTTGAAGTACTCCTTAAAACCAAGAGGGCAAAGGTAATCCTTTCATGATATACAAGTTATTTTCAAACTTCTCTGTATGGCTGCCTCTGTAAGACATGGGGAAGTGAGCGCAAGAAGGTAAATGCTGATGGAATATATGACAAATTAGCTATACCTGCTTATTCTAATTTCACTCTTCCAGACTATATTCATTTCTTCCCCCTACAATTTACTCAAAAAGTTCTGTCAGTTACATATAACCGATAAAGGTTTACTTCAAAGGATGCCATCCAATGCAGTGTTCCTCTGTCTAGGGGACATTTCAGACAAAAATGATTTGCCCAATGCTATGTAAGTAGTAGCTCTTAGTGCTACTTATGGGCTGACATTTAGCCAGTTGTTCATTCTTGTCCTCATGGCAAGGGGATGTCAATTGGATTTTTTCTTTATGAAAGCAACATAAAAGTTAAAATTTGGTCCAAATCATATTGATGGACTGATCAGTTCATTCTCAAAATGAGTTTAATTTTACCATACACACCTCTAGAAATGTGTTCAACTACTAGTGGATTAATTTTCTTAGACATAGAAGAGCACAGCTTCATTTCTCCCCTTCCATATGTTCTAAATATAGGGCTGGCAAGATAGCTCAGCAGACTAAGTGTCTGTTTAGGTAAGCACAGGTACCAGGATTTGATTACCAGCACTACATACTGTGCCAGCCTCACCCTCCAGGGATGCTGAGCTGGCCACGTAGTCTAGGCATGGTGGCGTACACCTGCAATCCCAGCACTGGTGAGGCTGAAAGCAGGAGGATCACCATGAGTCCAAGTTGTGTAGTGAGACTCTGTACCAAATACATTATTTATAAATAAATAAAATGACTGAAACATAGAAAAATAATGTGTATATAACCAATATCAAGTGTTGCAAACTGGGTATGACATTTTGGAAAATTATGTCAGGGAAATTACGGGTTTACAGCATTGACTCATTGTAAGCATAAGAAATAATTCTTTAGTGAGAAAAATAAAATTTTAAGAGTCTGAATTTTAAATTTTCCACTAAAACATCATTCCTATAATATAGTAACTGCTGGTCATCACAAAATATGGCTTGGTTTACAAAACTATTTACATTATGCTAAGTAGGAAAGGAAAATATCTGGGGGGTGGGTGGGTGCGTGGGTATACCTTGGCACCAAAGGTAGAGATGAAGAAATAATTCCTATCTAGAATCAGGAACATATTTCTCCCTGTTCAAAATCATTACCTTTCAACTATTTGCTTTACAAAACTATACTTAGGTATCAACAAACTGTGTATTCCTTGCCTTTGGATGCAATGAAATCTTAGAATAGAAGCTGAATGTTTCTTCTGTGAGCCCCAAGTGAGGCAGCATCCTCAAATTATGAACAACTTGTTGTAGATTATACAATAAGCTCCTTGACTGCGTCCTTGAGCCAACATGACTATGCAAGAAAGGTTAAGACATTGAGGCCCAGAAAATAATTGTATTTAAGATGGCAGAATTGAAGCCAGTAGAAAGTTAAAGCCTCTCCAGATCCTGGAATTAATTGAAAACACAAGAAAGACACCAACTTAGCAAAAGAAAAGAGAAGAAGACTCCGAGGAATTAATAAAGAGCTGGCAGGAAAGCTGAAAATCATAGAGAAATTGAGGACAAGGCAGAGAAAGGAACACAGTAACCTGAAACTCTATCCCCGACTCCTAGGAAGCGGGGTGGGGGTGGGGTGGGGCTCTTGGTGCTAACACAACACATTCCTGTAGTTTTCTCTTCTCTCACAGTTCTCAGGATCAAGCCCGTCCAAGAAGACTATATTTTCCAAATAAAAGTGGAATGGATATTTAAAAACACAAGAAGTATGAATAAACAAGGAAACATCACTCATCCAAATTTCTGTATTTCACCAATAACTAAATGCAAAAGCATCAAAGCAGATGAAATGTCAGACATAGAATTCGAAAGACTAATGTGTAAAATAAAATTTAAAATTCGGAGGATTGTGCAGAACACAAGGGAGCAATTGAATTAATTGGTAGATATTCCATAGAACCAAACAGAAATCCAGGAAGCACAATAAGTAAAATCAAAAACTCAGTGGACACTTTGTCAATACATAGGACCAAGCAAAAGACAGAATTGCAGGGCTTGAGGAAAACATTGGAGAAATAGTACACACAGACACTAAGAAAAAAAAAATGCACAAAATATCTGACGACTTTCAGGATATGATTAAAAATTAAAACTTGTGAATTTCCTTGCGTAGACAAGTGTGCCAAGCCTTACACTAATGGCATACAATGTCTATTTAATGAAATAATATCAGAAAAAGATATCAATTTTTTAGGAAAGAGATAAAGATCCACACATAGAAGGTACTCAGAACTCCGAGCGGGAAACAACAGAAAACAACATCTCCAAATCACCTTACAGTTAAAATGGCAAGAGCATAGAACATGCAAAGAATACTGAAAACACTGCAGCAGAACTCCAAGTCCCTTCTGGAGGCGAAGCATCAGAATACCTTCAGCGTTCTCTGCAGAAGCCCTAAAGGCCAAGGGCATGGAACGATGGAAACAAATAACTTTGGACTTAGAATCTTCTATTCAGCAAATCTTCCCCTCCAAAGCTGAAAAAAAAAATTGAAAATTTAAGTAGAATATACTAGAATCTCTGAGATAAAGATAGTTCTAAGAGGGAATTTTATAACTTTATAGCTATGAGTGCCTATAAATCAGAGTGGCCTCAAATAAATAATCTAATGAATCATAAATTTCTGGAAAAACGAGAAAAAACTGAAACCAAACCCAATGACGGGAAATACATAATAAAGATAAGGGCTGAAATTAGTGAAATAGAGACTAAAAGAACAGTACAGAGGATCAATGAAACAAAAAGTTAGTTCTTGGCCGGGAAGATGGCTCAGTGGAATAAGTGCTTCCCTGGCAAGTGCAAGGGCCTGAGTTCAATCCCCGGTTCCACCAAAAAAATTAATAAATAAAAATTTTTTAAAAAGTTAGTTCTTTGAAAAAATAAACAAGATTGGTAAGCCTTTAGCCAACTAATCAAAAGAAAGAAAAGACCCAGATCAATATAACTACAGATGAAAATGTGGAATTTTACAACAGACACTACTGCAATCCAGAGGATTATTAGGAACTATTTTGAAAATCCATATTCTAATCAACTGGATAATCTAGATGAAATTGATAAATTTCTAGACATAACCTTTCAACAAATGTGAAAAAAAATCTACATGTAATAACATGCAGTTAAATTGAAGTGGTAACAATAAAAAAATAAAGATTAAAAAAAAAAAACACCTCCCAACAAAGAAAAGCCTGGAAGCTGATGAGTAAGCTAATAAATTATTCCTGGCCTTTAAGAACTAACATTAGTGATCCTTAAACTATAATATGAAATAGGAAAGACAGGAATGCTTCCACGCTCCTTCTGTGAGGCCAACATCAATGTGATACCAAGGCCAGGGAAAGACACAGCAAGAAAAAAAAATACAGACAAATATCCTTGTCAGACATAGATGCAAAAATCCTTAATAAAATACTGACAAACCAAACTCAACAGCACCTTGAAAAGATCACACACCATAACCAAATTGACTTCATTCTATGCTTGTGAGGCTAATTCACTAAATATAAAATAATAAACCTAATAGACTACATAAATATAATAAAATATAAATAAACATTACAGGATCATATTAATTGATTCAGAAAGAAAACATTGAAAAAATTCAACATCCGTTCATGATAAAAGCCCAGAAGAAACTAAGTGTTTAAGGATCATTCCTCAATATAGAGAAAACTACATATGGCAGACCCACAGTCAGCACTTTTTTTTTTTTTTCTTGCGGTACTGGGGATTGAACTCAGGACCTTGCGCTTTCTGAGCAAGCGCTTATTCTACTGAGCTATCTCCCCAGTCCAGTCAGCATTTTTATTTTCAGAACCGGGGATTGAACTCAGGCTCTCGCACTTGCCGGGAAAGCACTTATTCTACTGAGCCAACTCCCCAGCCCAGCATTATTTTGAGTAGAGAAAACTAGAAGCATTTCCACTAAAATCAAGAATGAGGAAAAGACTGCTTTCTTACCACTCATATTCAACACAGTTCTTGAAGTTTTTGTTAATACAATTAAGTAAGAGAAACAATAAAATGGATATAAATAGAAAGTCAGTTTATCCTTGTTTATAGATTACATAATCCTATATATCTATATTGACCATATATGATTCTAAAGAGTCCGGCAAATGATTTTAAGAGCTGATAAACAAATTCAACAGTGTAGTAGAATATAAAATCAACATTTAAAAACTCAATAACTTTTATATACACCTATAGTAGATTAGCTGAGGAAGAAACTAGGAAATCAATTCCATTAAAAACAGTAACTTTGAAAAAAAGTGAAATACCTAGGGATCACTAACTTAAGAGATGAAAGACCTCTCCAAAAAAATTTCATAGTGTTGAAAAAACACATTAAAGAAGACACCAGAAGATAGAAGTTTCTCCCATGCTCAAGAGTAGCCAAAATTAATAGTGTTAAAATGGCCAGACAGGGCCAGGAGATAACTCAGCAGTCTAAACATCTGCCTGGAAAGCTCAAGGACCTGAGTTCAATCTGTGGTACTGTGTGCTAGGCTGGCTCCACGCTGAGCTGGCCACCAAATCTGGGCATGGTGGAGCACAGCTGTAATCCCAGCACTGGGGAGGCTGAGACAGGCAGATCACTATATGCCAAGCTGCATAGTAAGATGCTGTACCAAATAAATAAATAAAATGTGTGTGTGTGTGTGTGTGTGTGTGTGTGTGTGTGTGTGTGTAAATAAAAAATAAAATAGCTATACTGCAGAAAGGTCTACAGATTCAGCCCAACCCCCATCATAATGCCAATGACATTTATGACCTTTAATCCTGATAGGGTAACTTCACTGGGTGAGAAACACCTAGTAGATTAGTAGAGCTTGTGTCTTGGTGTCTCTGGGTGGGTAGAAGAGGCAGAACTGGGGGCTCCTCAAGATCCTGCAGCCGTCGTCCTCCGGTGCTCTTCTACACTCTCCTCCCCAGGTAGTGCCATGCACAAGAGCTACTGACATATTCCTGCTTTGGAGTCATCTGGATATGACCAGATTCCCCAAGCTATAAATTAAACCTTAACCTTTTCGCAAAATACACGGTACACATCGAAACTCCCACCTCCAAAAAATGTGAAACTTCAGGATTAGATGGAGCAAGGTAGACAATGAAAGAAGAAATGATTGAGGTATGTTATGTGTGTGTACAAATCTGCTAGAATAAAGTCTATGAGTGTGTAGAACTGACATTCACTACTAACAAATGTAGAAAAAAATCAAGTCTTGGCTTTGTCACCTGTCAGCTATGTAACTTGAGGCAAGTAATAAGCTGAGACTCCATTTGCTAATCTGTAAAATGAAGATACTAGTCCTTCAATAAGTTATCATGAAGATTAAACTAAATGAAAGTGGAATGTAAATTTCCTGAACTCTAACTGGCACACAGCTGATGTACAGTATCCAGATCTTGTATGGTGAGCAGTGATCTACACAGCAATGAGACAACAGGAGGCCCCTGCTGTGGCCAAGGAATATTCATAGCATTGAAGGGATCTCAGCAGGCAACACAGATATTGGAATAAAGAGAGGCTGTCTCATGGACTTGAGATTTGAATGACGGCATAAACATGTGAAAGGCTTAGATGATGTGCCAGTGGCAATTTTGCAGAAGTTCCAAGTTGGAATTTGCCATTTGAAGATGTTTTTATGGGTACTCAGGTTAATAGCACATACAGGGCATGAATGAAAAGAGAAGCGTAGGAGTGCCAATATCCCTGAGAAAAGGCCAAACGGTTTTCTTTGATTAAGGCTGTACCCAGTTATGCTAATCACACAGCCCCCAACAACCTCTGAGAAAGAGACTTGGAGCTGTGGGAGGGGGCAGGGGACCTGTGGAAAGAAGAGAGTGGTGATATCAAGCCCAGCTGTTGAGTAGTCCAGCACCTGCCAGGGATGCCCTGGGGATGTCAGGCCTGCCTTGCTGGGGCCCAGCTGTCACCCGGGTCCTCCTACCACCTAACAATGAGTGGTTAGGAGGTCAGGAGGGAATAGGGCAGGGAGGACAATGAGATTCCAATGCTATAGAAAGACGAACAATTGGAACAGAGGGAAAGGAAGCCAAGTGTTTTGGAACTGTGCAGAATTTACTGGGGAGGCACATGTGGAGATAAAATTAGAATAACCAAATTTTTATGGGGATGTCAGAGAATGAAGAGGAGAGAGTCTAACCTTGATTATTCTCTTCAGAAGAGAAAACATCAGGTTAGCCAAAGAACAGGCTCTTTTGTTCCTGACCTTGGGTTTGTCTGTCAGCACTACTGATCTGCTCTGTCACACAAGTCTGACTTGTCTAGCTCAGTCATTTATTCTCTGTCCATTTAATGAATATTTATTTAACTCTTGCCATATATCAAGCTCTCTCCAAGGTGTTAGGGACAGCAACCCTTAATTTATCTCCCTACTATTGATGAGTTAAGATCTTCCAGGAGAGATGGATTCAGAAACACAGTATTCCAGCAGAATGAGTCAAGTGTTCGGATAGAAGTATGAGAGGGAAAAAAAGTATTAGATTATGAAGTAAAAAAAAAATAATAAAGTTCACTGGGAGATGCACAGGTTAGGAGCAGGATCGAAGGGGTTCTCCAGGGCAAGTGATGTTTGGGCTGTACTTTGAAATCTGAGTACAAATTTGGCAGGCACAAAAGCAGAGAAGGCAGGGCAGCTGGTGGATCATTTGTGGAAGAAAATAGGTTAGTGAGAATCAACTAGTAAAACACTTGATCAGTACGAGCCCAGGCTGATACCACAAATGTAATTCAGGGAATCACAAAGCTCAAAATAGACTTCTGGTTGGAAAATGACATAAAGTACTATTGTTTCCCATGTGTTTGCAGGAACTAGCACCTGGCTGGTGTCTGATGGGCAGGTGATCATAGTAGAGATTATCATCAGAAATTTTTGATTTTTGTTTTTTGTGGTTTCTTTTTTTCTTTTTTGGAACTGGGGGTGGACCTTGGCACTTTGCTCTTGCCAGGCAGGTCTTTATACTGCTGAGCTATCACGCCAGCCCAGACATATATTTAGAAGGGAAAAAGTATTTCTTTGTCCCTATTCACCTATCTGAACAGTAAACAACTAATGTAGCACAATTGTCTTGGAAAAAATATTTTCATAAAATTAGTTAAAATCTTAAATACACAGCAAAATGTGGTCCTCCATAGATTGAGAATGAAAGGATGAAGGGCGTACTGTGTGAGAGAAGACCACCTTGGTGGGGGCAGCACTGACTGTGAAGAAAGAAAAGCAATTACTTGAATACAGCATGCTTCCCTCAGATGCTTACGCCAGGTAATTTCCTTAGATGTTTGCACCTAAAGCCCAGACATGCTCATTGCCTTCACAGTGAAGAGTCTATGCCTCTGACAGATTCCTCTGCAAGGACAGATTCTGAGGAATGCCCACACTCATTAGTAAATAAAGGCTTGAATAATGATGTTTCTATGGGTAGACAAAGAGGAATTGGAGAAATACTTTCACATATTCATTATCCCTGAGTACAATCCCGATTTTTCAGATAAAACCAACATCTTAACTGCATAGATGTGAAGAGACCTGTCTCTTTAGGAAGAATAGCTATTCAATCCATTGGATCATCTCTAGTCATATGAGGCTATTTAAATTTAAATTAATTGCAATTAAATAAAACCAAATATTTAGAGGGCCAACTCTGAGATAGCTCAGTGGACTAACCACCTGCTTATGCAAGCACAGGGTCTGCGATTCAATCCCTGCGCCATTCGCCAGCCCTGCCTCTGAGTACACTGAGCTGGCCACCAAGACCAGGAAAGGTGGTGCATACCTGTAATCCCTGTGCTCCCGAGGCTGAAAACAGAAGGATCATTATGAGTCTGAGCTGCATAGTGAGACTCTGTTCCAAACACATAAAAAAGAAAGAAAATCAAATATTTAGCTCCTGGGGAGTCCTAGCCAGTTTTCAAGCATTAAGTGTTAATGTACTTCCATCACTGCAGAAAGCTCTATTGGACAGCTCTGGGTGAGCATGAAGGATAAAAATGCAGGAGCAGCCTCACCATAATTAGAATGATTAATATAAAAAAGACAAAAAGTCCACTTTTGGTAGAAATGTAATTTGTATAGCCATTATGGTAAGCAACATTGGAATTCCTCAAAAAAAAAAAAAAAAAAAAAGACTAGAACCATCATATCCAGCAGTCCCACTACTGGGGAGATATCCAAAGGAAATGAGACCCCAGTGTGTCAAAAAGACATCTGCACTTCCACATTCACTGCATCACTATTTACCATAGTCCAGATGTGGAATTAACCAAAGTATCCAGGGATAGATAAATAGATAAAGAAAATGTGAGACATACACTCAATGGAATACTATTAAGCCACCAAAAGAAGGAAACCTTGTCACTTGCTTCAGCATGGATGAAACTGGAAGACATTATGTCAAGTAAAATTCCAGAAAAACAAACACTACCTCATTTCACTAACATGTAGATGCTGGAAAAATTATTTCAAGGAATTAAACAGTAAACTAATGATTATCACAGGCTGGAAGGGATGGAGAGGAAAGGGAAATGGAAAGAATGGTAAATGGAGACAGAAATGCAGTTGGATAGGAACAGGTTCTATTGTTCTACAGCACCTTAAGGTAACTATGTTTGACAACAATTAATTGCATATTCTAAAATAGCAGAGAGGATTTTTAGTATTCCTAAGGCAAAGAAATGACAAATATTTGAAGAGATGGTTATACCAGTTACCTGATCAAATGATTACACATTGTATATACATATTTTTATTTATTTATTTGGTACAGAATCTCACTATGCAGCTCAGATTCCTAGTGATCCTCCTGTCTCAGCCTCCCCAGTGCTGAAATTAAAGGTGTGCCCCACCATACCCAGTTTCAGTGGACTATAAGGTGCACCGAGGGTTCTGAGAGCTGGCATGGCATGCAGTACTGGGGATCAAACCTGGGTTCTTGAACTTACTAGGAAGGTGCTTAGATCACTGGGTTATCTCCCCAGCCCTGTATATACGTATTGAAATATCACACTTTACTCTAAAAAAATATAAAATTGGGGCCGGGGAGATGGCTCAGTGGAATAAGTGCTTCCCTGGCAAGCGCAAGGGCCTGAGTTCAATCCCTGGTTCTGCCTAAATAAAAAAAAAAAAATTAAAAAAAATATATAAAATTATTATGTCAGTTAAAAAAATTTTTAACATGTTACAAGAAATGCAGGTGGAGCTGAGGTGGCGGTGGCCAAGGAGGCAGCGGTGGCGGTGACTCTGGAGGCCGCAGTCTGGGTCCTGGCTTCGGCTCCAGCCCCACCATGGTGATGCCTGCTGAACTGCTGGTGCTCTTGGCCACAGCCTCGGGCTACTTTGTTAGCATCGATGCACATGCTGAGGAGTGTTTCTTTGAGTGGTCACCTTGGGCACCAAGATGGGCCTCATCTTCGAGGTGGCCGAGGGTGGCTTCCTGGACATCGATGTGGAGATCACAGGATCTGATAATAAAGGGATTTACAAAGGAGACTGAAAGTCCCGTGGGAAGTACCCATTTGCAGCTCACACGTACAAACCATACAAGTTTCGTTTTAGTAACAGAATGTCTATCATGACCCCAAACATAGTGATGTTCACCATTGACACTGGGGAGGCGCCAGAAGGACAACACATTGAAACCGAATCTCACAGAACAAGCTGGAGGAGATGGTCAGTGAGCTGGCAGTGGCCATGTCGTCTGTGAAGCACAAGCAGGAGTACATGGAGGTCCTGGAGAGGATACACAGAGCCATCAACGACAACACAATCAGCAGAGTGGTCCTTTGGACCTTCTTTGAAGCTCTCGTTCTAGTTGCCATGACATTGGGACAAATCTACTACCTGAAGAGATTTTTTGAAGTCCAGAGGGTTGTTTAAAAGGTCTTTCCTCGTGATCCCAAACTCATAATTCATTTGTTTACGAAACACCTTGGTCATTAGTGTCATTAGTTTCTACATTTTTATTTTTGGAACTGTACCTTCACAGCTTATGTTTCTTTGTGATTAATAGATACTGGGAGAAAAACATTTTTTAGGAAAGTTATAGGAAAATTTGACATTTGATTAGCATAAAATTTGCTAGAATGCTGCCTTCATTATACAGGTCCTTCCAGAACTCAAACACTGTAAACAGAGTACAAGAGTATAGTATTTTTATTATGCTCTTTTTTGTAGCTGTTTTCATTTAAAAATGCAATGTGTTCAGAAAATTGGCACAATTCCTTTTACACCCCTACTAAAATGATGCAGTCTCTGCACTTTCTTCTGTGACTAGAGTTGTTAAAGATTAAAGATTCTTTTTGCCCAACTGTTACATGACACAATAATTTCCTCCTCTTTTTTCTTCTTCTTTTTTTTTTTTTTTTTTTTATACTGGGAGTTGAACTCAGGTTCTTGTGCTCGCCAGGCAGGCACCATGCTGCTGAGCCACTGATCTACATCCCCAGCTGAAACAAGAATTTGCATCTTGATATTTCCCACCCGGTGTGATGGCAGAGCACTCTGATTTGTGTGTCTGTCAGGGCAGGCTGGGGCCTTTTATACTTTCCCCTAGTATACTTCAGTCTAAGACTTGACCCAACACACATTTCCCCCTAAATTTTACCATTGAACCTTAAGACTGAAGCCTCACCCCCCAAATTGATGACCTAAGAGACCATCCTTTGGTTTCTGCCTACCCTCCCAAGCAGCCTCTGTCAACCAGTTCCCCCGTGTCTCAGCACATGCCAGCTACTCTGCGCTGGCATACCCCTTTCTCTACTTGTGGCATGTAGACGCATCATGGGAAAAGTTTGCTGTCAAAGGGCCAAGGCCTCTGGAGTTTCTCTGCAATGGTAGCAGCCCCTATTTTATTTTTCATCTGTAGCCTCTTGAGGCCATGTCAGCACTCTGGTTCTTGTTTTGGTTTCTCCTGGGCCTTTCTTTTTTGGCACATGTGAATTTTTTAATATAAAATGAAAGTTTCTTGCTCTCTCATGGGTTTAAAATTAAAAAAGCTTCTGGGTTTGGTATCGGAGTGATCCAGGATTATGCTGTAACTGAGGTATATGGTTACTTGCACATTTATTTTTGGATCTTTGCAAGGGGAAAACTACAACAATTTTATATAGTTAATTTAAATTTGTTACAGGTTTTCATGTTCAGAGCAATTTTTCAACCTTGGGTGAAAATAGTTGCAACAGTTTACTGGTAAGATTTCAACTTCTGGCAGCTGTTGCATGCCAGTTTTTTTTTTTTAATGTGTGGAAACACTTCAAAATTGAATTAAAAGCTGGGCATGGAGGCACGTGCCTGTCATCCCAGCACTGGAGAGGCTGAGGCAGGAGAACGCTGTGAGTTCAAAGTCAACCTGGGCTACAAAGTGATTTTAAGGCTAGTCTGAAGTGTATAGTGAGACCCTGGCTCAAAAATACCAACAAAATATTGAACTGAAATATGTAAACTTAAAATTGATTGTGTATCTATGTCCCTGATTCAGTAAACAATTCTTAAAAAAAAAACAAGAAATGCAAACCCAAGAATCATAGTTCTGAGTTAAACACCAGCTCTGATACTTGCTAGCTAAGTGACCTGGTGAAATTACTTTGTCCCTCTGCGTCACCGGCTTCCATTTGTAAAATGTAGGTAATACTAATATAGACCTCATAATGTAGAGAGAATTATGTTGTTAATGGAAAAGATTAAGCACATTTTATGGTACCTAATTAGCATTTAATTATCATTAGCTGTTAAAATTATCTGCCCATGTTTGTGTAGCAACCTAAGAGCATAGATAGCTAAAAAAGGTCCTGGTCTCCAAGCCAGCTCTCTTTAACATCTCCCTCAGCAGGCTTTCAACAGAAAGCATCATCTCACATTCAGAATACCCTCTCCTCACTGTCCCATACATTCCCCACCTTCTCTGTTCTCTTATTTCTGTGCAGCGGAATCTTCCCCTCCTGGGAAGCCATGGCACTATACCATACTTGCTCTCCCTCCCTCCTGCACTTCCTGATGCCCACTTTCCCTGGGAATCCAGGCTTCCAAGAACAGCTGCAGCTGCTAGCCTTGCTTGCAGCTGCTGTTCAGAAACAGGGCAACATGGTTCAGCGGTTCTCCCTCTCAGGACTGATTTTTTTTCATTTATCCTTGAAAATCTTGTTGGACTGTGCCAACTGTGGGCACAGTATCAGCTGCCCCTGTCTGTCCCTGATGCTTGTGCTTAGGGACATTTTGTATTCAGCCTCCAGCTGAGTCACACACTCCTGACTGCAACTCAGTAATTCCTTTTGGTTTAGTCATTGTCCAACACTGCCTGGGCCTCATAGGTCACATTTTCTCATCATTTTCTCTTAGTATTAGCTTCTCCATCAATCCAATATGATGCAGGTCTCACCCACATAATGGGCATGGTAGTAAGGTGGAGGAGGCTGAAAACTGAGGTTACAAAGATGGTGACAATGACACCAATTATCAAACAATAATGTATAAGGCTACATACTCATGGACTATGTCAGTTATGTTTAATGTCACAAAAAATCCTGCAAGACATTACTATCATCACTTTTCAGATAAACATTCTGAAACTTTATGAGATTATGAAACTTGCCATAGTCAGGATAATGTGACAAACCTAGCATTTACACAAAGGGTGTTGAATTTACAAGTGCACAACAAATCCTAAGACCTCCACGGCTGCAAGAGATAGAAATTCACTCGTCTATGTTACCAGTAATCAATGTTTTGTTTGTTTTATCATGTCAGTGAAGAAGCTATAGTTAGTAGTTAAATAGAAACTGTCATGTTACAAAATAAGTCTCCTGATGAATGGAATAAATTAAGAAACTTTTAGCCCTTGGTCTTCTTCAGAAAGAGACATTGTGATGATTTCCTGTTGCCCTGAATACAGACAATAAAGGACTATTTTTAAAAGGTTGGGTGCAGAGTGTAAGTGGTGCCCAGGGTTTGTCCAAGAATAATCAAAACACACATCCCTTCAGACACATAGAGGCAGTATCTTGATGTAGACCTTCTTTCATCCCATAACCTGTTAGGAAGACCACCAGGCCTCTAGCATAATAGCTAAAAGTGCTTGAGATTTCCTAATTGGAGAAGTTGCACCAACAATCTTTTTGTCTTACCTTGGTTTGGTTCTTCTAGTCTTCCTCAGCCTTGATGTGGATTTATCTTTGTTTCTCTCTATCCCCTTTTTTTTGTTTAATTTTGTCAGAGATGGATATTCCATTGCCATTTACATATTGTAGGTACATGAATTCAGCATATCTTTGTTTCTCTGGTTTCATTTCTAAAATTCTGCCCTTCAATAACTTTCTTTGTATTTTACTGTGTTATCATCTATGCAAAAATTATTCTGACAAACAACCCTAGATAAGAATCCTCATTACACCCTTCTTACGAGTTGAGCATAGTCAGGCATTATCAGAAATCTGTGATCTTCTCTAAATCACAAAATAAAATAACATTTAACCTGGAGCTATATGAGTTTGTTGAAAAATAAATGCCCAGCACATACTGAAGTGACCTCCCAAAAAATTGTTTTATCTGTCCCTTATTGTATGGATAGGATTGCACTGGAAGCTGTCAACATAGGAGGGGAATAAAATAGATGCTTTCCCATGAACTTATAAACAAAGAGAAGATACATAGAAATAGCAACTTAATTCTTAGTACCAGTCATCATGATTCCCTAAACTGCAAAATAAGGAAAAATAATAATTACAGAGATACTCAACAGAGGTTCCGGTGCAGAAGAGTTTTATCTAATCCTTGAAGGATTGTATGGTTTTGGTAAGTGAAGACAGGAGAAAGCACTCCAGTGTCAGGGACAAGTACCAATTTTACTTTGTGTTGATAGGAAGAGCAGTAATACAGAGGGTAAATGCAAAGCTATATGTGGAATAGTAGAAGGGTGGGTGGAGATCATGAGAAGCTTCAGAGATGAGGGACGTACTTGCAAATGTAGACCGAGATCAGTTGCAGTAGAGATAGTTAAATATTAGGCTGCTATGTTTGGACTGAGTTATTCTGTAATGATAGGAGAACCAATGCAATTTTTAAATCAAAGAAATAATATGATCTTTTATTTACTTGAAGATACAAAATCAGGATGGATTTTTAAGAAAAGGGAGACATTCTATGAAGAAATATTTAAAGTTTAAAAGAACACTGTTGCATGAAACCAGACAGATCTTAAAGGTCTGAAATAAGGCAGTGTCCATGAGGGAGTATGCGTGCATGTGAACAGTGAGGTGTTGTGCTAAATTCCTGTATAAGCTGCTTTCCTTTCTGTCTTTCTATTTTTTCCTGTCTGTATGGACTTCTGGAATACTTACTCTCCCTATTTCTGGTTTTCTCCATGCCTCTTTGTAACTTTCTTTCCTTTATGGAATCCCAGACACTGAGAGCCAGCACACCTTCCTAGGTCCTTTACCAGCAATAGGGGAAAGGTCTAGGCACTTTCTTCTAGATCATCTATTCAAGTAATGAAAAAATTACATTGAGGCTGCTTAGACTAAAGATTTCAGGAGCTCCATTGGTCCCAGGTTTCTCTCCTTTTCTCTGCCAATACTAAACAGCTCTGAATCCCCCCGGTCCTCCATCTGTCTACATGTGTCCTAGATCTCCCTGGGCAGGGATTAGGTAATTGTGCCATTCCCAGCAGCATGCCCAGGGGTCTGGCAGGAGGGAGGCAGCCGGCTGGCAGCAGTGGGGTGGGCAGGAGCCAGGGGATAGTCTGCTCCAGGAGTCCCCCAGCAGCTTGCGGCTGTGCCTGGCCCACAGTGGGCCGGCCACGTGCCTGCCTGCCCTGGATCTGCCTGAGCTCAGAGGCCATCTCTCAGATGAGGAAAGAGAATATGCTTAGACAAGGAATAATGCTTTCTATTATCAGATTGCTTTCCCCAGGCCCAGAGCAAAAGGAAAATCTACACCCCTCTTCTCCTTCCTTCCTACGCTTCTGTTTTCACCTTCTTTCACAGTCCTAAACTTTTGGTTCAATTAGTTAATGCACACAAACTTCCAAAAGTCAAATGATCTACACAGTATTTCCACTTGGCCTTAGAGTGCATTCAAACATACATCTGTTTATGTGTGTACATAGAGAGATGCGTGTGTGTGTGTGTTCAACATATACCAAAACATGTTTAAATATACATGTTTTCAAATATACATGTACACAAATGTTAGAACACATGCATGCACTTATGTTTGTCCAAATATTCCTACATTAATATATGTGTCTACACACAAAACTCAACATGCCTCTGCAGACATAGAGAAGCAAGCTGCACATGAAATATTTTTCATCAATAATCCTCAGCGTAGATCATTCATATGGACATCTGAAAACTTAACTCTGTTTATAATCAACCAAATAAACATATATTCAACATCTCCCTGTTCTTTCTCACTGAGAAAAGGAAAAAAATCAACTGCACAATTACAGAAATAGGGTAATTTCTGCATTTGGCCTCTGGTAAATTTATTTTAGCTAAGTATAGATGATGAGCCTTTTAATTGTTGAACATATTGCTATAGTTGTCATTCAAGAGTAAACTCACTGCCTAAAACACTGCGTTCTAAATTAAGAGCTAGGCAGAAGCACTCAAAGGTAGCTATCAGCAATTGTCAGACAATAGAAGGCATCCAAACACCGCCTCACTTTAATGCTATAACATCTCCTTTTGTACCTTCTACCATCTTTTGTTCATTTGTTCACTCATTTTTGCAAAGTATATGTATTTGCTGTTCTGTCAGAGAGAAAGTGAACATTAGATGCTTGGAAAACTATGAAAATATTAGAATGTGAAAACTTTAGGTACCAATGGCACACAATCTATTTATAGATAAGAAAGCAGAATCTCAGAGATTTACATGACTTACGTTTTTGTATTTATTTACACATTTCCACCTAGGTATCTATGGTATCTGGAACTTACTTCCGTGGTTTGCTTTGAAGACAACTCAATATAAAGAATGTAGTTTGATGACTTATAAGATGCCAAATCAACAACAATTTTCCATCCCTTTCCTTGAGCTATGCTTCCTAGAAGAAAAGGTTTAGTTCGGCTCACAATTTATAGAGGTTGCAGCCGACAGGCAGGCAACCTCAAGGCAGGGCAACAAGGCACAGAGGTGTGGCAGAAGAGAAAGAGCTCATAGCATGCCAAGTGGGAAGCGGAAAGAGTGGCCAACAGAGGAGGAAAGAAGATACTGCATTCTAAAATTTTCTGCCATTCATATTTAGTAAATTAATCAATTTACAGTAATTAACAAAAGTTATTCCACCTATGAGTATCCTAAACTGTCATAATAATTTATTAATCTCATCTCAGAAAATGTGATTAACTTAAACACCAAAGAGTAGGAATAAATGACAAACACACAAAATAATGTTAGAATCATATGGTCTATGCCTTCACTCCAAACTAATAGCTTTAGATCAGTAAGTGTCTGAGTTTCATTTTCCTCCAGTTAAATAAGACCGGTAATATTCAATCTAATTACCTCATATTGCTGTCAATACTAAGTGATAAATGTGTAAATGTGCTGTATGCACTTGTAGCCATGTCAGACTGTAATGCCTGTTCACATGTTTTTGTATTTCCAGCATTTAGCTTAGTGCTTAACACCAAGGAAATGCTCAATAACTATTTGTAAAATTGAATTGAAAGCAGGTATTATGCATTTGTGAGGCAAGAGGTTTTTTTCTTTATAATTGTAGCTCAAATGACAGCAAAATAATTACTACAATGTTCCTCTTAGCGCTATATCAATTTGTAGTAAAAACAAAATTCACTATTCTTACTCCAAAATTTAGTAATTTGCTATTGAAAATTTCTAATTAAAGAGATATGATAAGTTGGAAAATGGCATATATCAATGTTTGCTGTTCTGGTCAAGTGACTGATGTTGGAGCCGGGAAGATAGCTCAGTGGAATAAGTGCTTGCCTAGCAAGCGCAAGATCCTGAGTTCAATCCCTGGTACCAAAAAAAAAGAAAAAAAAAAGAAAAGGCTTGCTGTTGATGTTGGGTCTAATCAACAGTTTAATGTGTAAAGTCAAAGGATCTGTTGTCCTCTGGTTCTCGGTTACCTCATCTGTTCTCATTCCACTCCCAACTGCAATGAAAAGAAAGGTAGTGAAGTCCTTCTCTTTTCCCAGAAAATGATTTAAACACTTTGCTGACATACTTTTTAATTCATATATCAGTTCTATACCTCTATTACCACTGAATACCTTTTTTCCCATAATTTTATTGAGAAACAAATAGCAATGAGACAGTTTCAAATCCAATTAGTAGGACAGTTTCAATAATTAATACATTGCATATTGTTGTCTTAGTTGTTATTCATTTCTGTATACCTTTTTAATAAAGAAAAAAATGAAACAGAGAGGTTAAACAACTTTTCAAGGGCTATATAGCTAGTTAGGTTCCAATTCCAGTCCTGTTTAACTCAACCATAATAACTAAACTTCTATGAACTCTCTAAGCTCTCAACATATATTGGAGGCAAAAAGAAAAGTTTTTTTTTTTTTTTCAGTACTGGGGATTGAACTCAGGACCTTGCACTTTCCAGGAAGGTGCTTATTCTATTGAGCTATCTCCCCAGCCCTAAGAAAAATTATGATGAATGTAACAGAAAATGATGACTAGTAACATAGATGGTAATAAGTAGCACTTATCAAACACTTGCTAAGTGCTTCGAGTATATTATTGCAATTAATCCTATAAAGAAGGTATTTCTATTACCATTATTTTAAATTTTTAAAAAATATTTATTTATTTATTTGTTTGGTTGTTTGTTTACTTATTTATTTGGTACAGGGTCTCATTACACAGCTCAGACTCATAGTGATCCTCCTGTCTCAGCCTCCCTAGCACTAGGATTACAGTCGTGCACCACCATGCCCAGTTTTGGTGGCCAGTACTGGGGATCAAACCCTGGTTCTTGCACTCACCAGACAGGCGCTTAGACCACTGAGCTATATCCCCAGCCCTATTGCTATTATTTTAAATTTGAGGAAATTGAGTCTTTACAAGTTAATCAGCTCAAGAAATTTGGTTCAGCCAATAAATTATATAACAACTATGTCACTTGTTTGATGCTAAGGTTGATGGTATAATTACTGTACCAAGTTATTCTCCAAAATTATATATATATATATATATATATATATATATATATATATGGAACTGAATGTGAAATTAGGATGGTTCTATGTGGGTAAATTTTATTATATTATAATTTGCTTTTGAAACATTTTTCTTATTCTAAACTTGAAAGTATTAAATGGATTTAGGTTCTCTGAAAGATGGGCTCTACTGAGCAACAAGGTATTGATTTGGGCTATGCTATATATTTATACAGTCTGTATAGACTAAGTCTAATTAAAAACTCAAGTTTGTGTCAAAAGAAAGTGAGTCTTCTCTCAGGTTCACTCTACCTTCACCAGCTTCAGGATTCCTTATATGCCCACTAAACAAACGAAGGCTGAAAAATTATTCACATCTTTTGAATAAATGAACTGGTTCAGATTCTGGGTCTACTCTTCACTGAGACTTTAACGTACTATTCTTTCTTAGCTTTCTAATCTCCAAATTGAGAATGACTACTTCATAAGAGTGATTTTAGGATTAAATAAATTAACACACACAAATCCCTTAGAAAAGTGACATGACATAGAAAGCATCCAGTATCTAAGAGACAGGATTGTTGTTATCTATCTTTTGTCTTTTTGAAACATTCTTTGCAAAGTTCATCCTCTTAATAAGTTTCAAATGATGCACATGCAATTATTCACTATTAGAAAAGATTGTAAAAATATAATTTATATCATTTAATCTTGTAAATTATTAGGATTAAATGCAGAAAGCTAACCAACTATAAAATAAAGTTAAGAAACTATTAAAAATGAAAATGCACCAATATATGTGTTTAAATATTTTAAAAGAATATGCAGATGTGTATTTTTATACTTGAGTTTGTAGAAAAAGGAGAGCATAACATAGCCTAGTTTATGTGCCTAATGTAGCTAATATTAGTTTGTATATGCATAAAATATCTCTGATAACTAAAAAAATTAAACTTTTTCTTAAAATAATATTTTTGGCAGAACCAAGGATTGAACTCAGGCCCTTGCACTTGCCAGGAAAGTGCTTTCTTAAAATAATTTGAAGTGGACTCTCTATACCTTTTGTTTCTTAAAATTTTTAAGCCCAGTCCTTTCCTTGGTTAACCAACATTGAATATTTACATTTTTTATCATTGTCATTACTATTTCTTTAAATTTATATTTTTTATATTTTTTATATTTTCTAAGGAGAGAGTCTGGAATGTTTTAACTAGATTAAAAACTCTACAAAATTCAAGAGAAGAGATGCTAAAAAGCAGTCAACAAAAAAACGTATTTCATCATTTTTTGACAAGCTGGTAGACTCACGTAAGTTGTAGATAATATGTCTGCATCCATCATATTTCTCTATAGTGTGATAACTGAGCTACACATCGCCCTCCAAATTGATATTGCATGCTTTGTTTTTAAGCTGTTGTTGTTATTATTGTCCTCAGCTTCAGATTCTTGGTTTACTGTATGAGAAGCAGGGACTTGTGCTTCCAGACTTTTAGCTTTTCAGACCTTTTAAAAACACTTTTTTTTAAAACAGTCTCGTTATGCAGTTTGGTCTGACCTTGCGTTCACTTTTGTAGCCCCGAGGCTGGTCGCAAACTCACAGCAATCCTCCTGTCTATACCTTAGACCTTTTAAAGGTCAGCTGAGATATGGATCGTGTACAACCTCCAGAAATGCTGTGCTGTGTTCTGCTGCTTGCGGATCATGGAGTCCAAGAGGATGAACAGAGGAGAGAGAAGAAAGCTTTAAAGACCAGCAACACAACACAATGTCTAACAAAACTCACAGCTTTATTTCTACTAGAAAAAGGGAAGGAAAACCAGTCATGTTTTAAAACAAAATATTTAAACAATTGCTTCACTTTATCTGAAAAAGTTCACAGAATAATGAAACTGCTACAATTTGAAGAGTATAATCTTCCCAAACATACAGCATTGCTAAATTTTAATTCAATTTTTTAAAAAATCCCTCTGCACAGTTCCAGGGAGTTCTGGTTCATGAGTTTAGATACTCTCCAAAGGTACAAATAACATGTTTCAAAATCTTCTAGCTCATCTTAGAGTGAAGGGTGAAACATCTAAGAACTTTAGTTGAATACCCATCCAAATAATTACAAGCAATTATGAACCAAATTCCTTTCTTCCCCTCACTGCAAAACTCTGCTTCTTAGCAAAGTTATGAGCTTCTCTCTAAATGAAGCTTTTGAGGAGGGTGGCGTTGTGAGAATGCCTATGCAGCCCAAAGAATTTGCACAAAAGGAAAGGAGAAATAAATTAAATAAATAGTATCTAATAAATAACTCAGATAACATATATTATCTACAAATGCCAGGAAATGCTAGCTTTAAATATAAAATCTCCCATATCACCCATGAGTGTAAGTACCAGAATATGTTGAAAAAGCAGATAGGATGGCTTTATAAATCATCTTACTCACCTATTCCTACTAGGGCATATCATGACAAGTGGAGTCAGTTGATGGCTGATGGAGTTGTGGTCACTTTACAAAACTACTTTCGAATGGATTTACAAACCAAGGGTGCAAAATACAACAGAGTAAGTGCTGATAAGTGGAAATAAGATAGCTTAGTTTACAGGAAATAAGTAAAAGAAGTTAAAAACTGGATACATATAAGTATGGCAGATTTTAGGAGCTAACTAGGCTGTAGAAAATGACAAACTAATGTCGTACAAGTTTCATTTATTGGTCCTGTCGGTGTACCTGAATTGCTAAATGTATTCTCTCAGACAGGAGAGGACCTGATCTACTACTAAGCAAGTCATTTATGATGGTCTTGACTTGAACTAAAGTTAATTGTCCTGGCAGATTCACCAGGACTAAAATTTCTCAGATTTTATTTCCTGGGTAAAAGATTAAACTCAACAAAGTTAGTCTTTATAGAAAGGAAAGAGAAGTTACATAAAGAACAATACACTTCTGGCAGATTGGGCTAAATTTATGGTGAAGATAGAAACTGGTAAAAGCATTCACTGACCTTAGACTTTGTTTCTGAACCCCCAAGTTTCACCACTTGGAATATTACCTACAAGATATAATCAACATTGTATCTTAGAAGTGAAGAAGAGGTAACAGTGGTGAGAGAGAAAAGGAATTGCATATATCTTAGAAAAATTCAAGCTTAATCAATAAATTGATTAGTGCTATGCTTCTGGAAAAATGTGATATGATGTGGGCAGAGGTCAGTGGTTTTAATAATCTTTACTTTAACCAAATGAAATTCATCTTGCACAAGTATGAGCAGACAGAGTCCCTGAACTGGTAGTTAGTATAGCCAACCGCCATTTTATTGCTCTATAATGTAAACCTGGGTTGTGTGCTGATTCTAATAGCAGCACCTGAGCATTGACTGAATTCCCAGAGACTTCTGGTTATGGAGGCCCTGGAATGATCCAAACGACTTCTCCATGCTCTATTGGTCATCAAAGTCTGAGATTTCAGTGATTTTGTTGCCCTTTCTCTATGACCAAGAAAAGTGCTTTTGAAATACTATAAGAATAAAGTAGGCATGATGTTCTCTGGAGGTTTTCAAATTACTAAGAAAGATATTTTCAATTTCTAGTCCAGTGAGAAATAGAACTAATCTATTCACAGTGACAGCCAAGTTAGAATTTTAGCTTCTAGAAGCTATTTTTAGATAGATATAGAGAAGTCTTGTCACCAAGTTCAAATGAACTATGCATTCAGTGCACCAACAGACATGCCCTCTGCTCCCTCTGGCACATCCGTTTGATCATTCCATGGATACCATTCATTTCTAGTATTGCTTTATCTTTGTCAGTTTTAAGAAACTTATAAGACTTTTCGCCAAAGCTGTGTCATTCCAGAACCAAGAAGGTCTGTAAAAAGTATCTAAACTTAGAACAACTGTTTCATAACACCAGAAAGAGTAAACTTAGTTGGCAGAGATTACTCGAGGAGTTTTGGCACCACTGTAATAGGGCCTAGGTCTTCTGTTACCACATAGTTTTAAGTCATAGTTTAAGTCTATGACAAAAGTTGAGGACTGGTGTAGGAGATCCTAAATGAACTCAGATGATTATTTGATATTATCCATAGTATTCATTTAAAGTCTTTGAATCTTCACTTCAATCACTTGAGTTATGAGGAGCCTCCATATCATTCTCTGAAATGCAAATTTCATGGCTCTAATCAGTGAAGATTGTATTGAGTTGGGTTCCGATACCATGGTGAGAATAGGAATCATAGGACATGTCTATGGGAATGTCATAGCGGGAGGTACTAGCCTGAAAGGGAGTTGAATGCACATGCCCTGAGCTTAGGCTTGCAGAGGGGTAATGTGACATGAAGCTATAGGATTTTTCCATGTCTGGAGAACCATCTTGCTTGAGGGAGAAGTTCCCACTGATGCTCAGAGGTGGAGTGAGTGGGCCTTCATAAGGGGGTGTACTGCAGGAAGGGGGATGGTTTCCAAATGATGAGTCTCCCAAACTCTTGAATACTTGAGGCTTGAGATGAAGAAGATGTGCTTCCATATGGCCATAAGGAGGACTTGGGAGCCCTGGAGACTGATAATTGAAGTTGTGGACAGAAACAGTAGAATCACAAATCTGAGATTTTTCCTCTTGCTTCTCCAGGAGGATAGATTGTGGACCGAGCTGGAGACACCCAGCCACCAGGTTGCTCGTAGGCTGAGAGAGCCCTTTACAGAGCATCTCCACAAAACCCTTCCCTTCGGGTGTCTGGCCGGTCTCCAGGACTTCAGACAAAGCCCAAATGTAGTTCCTAGCCAGTCTAAGAGTCTCTATCTTGGAAAGCTTCTGAGTTTTAGAGTAACATGGCATGACTCTCCTGAGGTTGTCAAGGGCATCATTCAGGCCATGCATCCGGGTCCGTTCTCTGGCATTGGCCTTGACTCTTCGAGCCCTGAATCTCTCAAGCCGTGCTTTGGTCATCTTTTTTTTCTTGGGACCTCTTCTCTTTGGTTTTTCCCCATCTTCTTCCTCTTCTTCTTCCTCTTCAATACTGTCATGCTCTTCAGTCAAGTTTCCAAGCATCCCATAAGAACCTGGTCTTCTATCCTCTGCCTTCATCTCATTTTGAGAGCTCAGACTTTTGTCCATGAAGGACTGTGTGGTGACCAGCTCCACTATCTCCTTGGATTTCACATAAGTTTTTGCCATTTCTGGATTCTGGAAAAGAAAAACAGAAAAAAAATTCCTATGAATACCTCACTTGGTTTGACACTGAATATTCTTTATGTATTGTATTTAGAGCACAACCTTTACATTGGTATTCATTCATAGTTATCTTGTCTATATCTTCCATTTTAAGTAATTAACTGAAGGTTCAAAGAATGCCCAGTGTACTCTACTAGTTTTACCATATTATAGGAAAGTGATATACAGAAAACAAAAATTGTTTTATTTTTTACAATTCTACTGCCTATTTATAGTCTCAGGCTCTTTATTTCATTGATATTTTACACAAACATCTCCCCAGAAATATATAGAGAAAATAGATAAGATGTGATAATTGAATAAATCACCAACATAGAGAAATTTCAGAAAGTGAAAGATGTTGCTAAAATAAAATAATATATATTACATATATTAGAAATATTACAAAACAAGCACATATTAACCAGTTAAATGAGTACACTGCTAAACAAGTATACCAGAAGATAAATGAAAACATGTAGCAAGATCTTTAAAACTACTTTCATGTGGTCTACAAAGGACTATTCAGTCCCTACTTAGAGGCATTTCACATAATATTCCTAATTTCCCACTGGTACTGCCAACTGGTGGCTTGCATCCTTCCCTAAGAAATGCCCATGTCACAACTGGCTGGTGTGCCACATGACCATCAAACATTTATCTCACCACTGTTGGAAGAGCATTTTGTTTTGAAATAAGTGCTGTCTCACAGTAGTGGCAGAGATGTTAGTGGCATGGTGTCTTGAAAGGATCATGAAAAGTAAGGAGTGTCATCGCTGGTCATCTATCAAATTTGACCATATGTTGAAGTAAGAACTCTTGATTCCCCATGCATCTCGAGCTATCAGCCATGACCAAGGCAACAGCCAGTGGTCCAGCAAACCTATCCAAGACATTTCCGTGTAAATATTATAAAAATAATACTATGTTAAAATAAAAAAATCTGGGCCAAACTCAAAACTAAAAAGAAATGAGGGACTTCAAATATAAGAAAGTACTCTTTCAGGTAAGCACAGAGAGTCCATTTTACCTACCAAATAGACACAGTGCTGTTTTAATCAGGATCTTCTGTGAAAATGTTATTGTTCATAAAATAGGCAAAACTGAGTTGTTTGGTAAACCCTTTGCTTTCATATGTAGCATAGTTTGAATTGTTTTGAAATTTGTTGAGCAATTTTTAGGTCTATAGTTTACTAAATAAAAGTAACTGATAAGCTCCACTGGGGCATCTCAGTTTACTAGTAGTCTTTAAAACATTAAACCCTCCATCACCTTTGATTATGAGAAAGAGGAGACCATCATAAAGGCTTTTTGATCCATAAAACGTGAACCTCAAATCAATGAATGCAGGGATTAGTACACAGCTTTTAAAAATATAAATCTATGATTTGATTTGTTTCTGGTAATTGGAGCTTGTTTTCCTTGTAACCTCATTTACCTCCTATCAATAATTAATGTTACCGCATTGTGAAAACAGCCTAGGTTTCATGTTAATCAGCACAGAAATCATGTCAGCTTGACTTACTCACTTAATAAGGCTTCCTGGGTAAGCAGCTTTATTGGAAACACACATTGGAACCTATTGGTCAACTGGCTGCCCTGGCCAAGTCAGAAAATCCCACTTTTAATATGGATGATGGAGCTTCTATGCTGAGCTGCACTTCTAACTCGGGCAGATATCCAGAGGGACATTAAAGGACCTAATTAACTTTCTTTTAAAGTAACACAGATCTTCCAGAGGCAGGTGCACTCTGAGGCCAAAAAGGGTTGAGTGGGCTTGGGAAACCTAATGCTCCCGATGTAATTATAATAACATTTGTGTGGCACTTGAAAGTTTTCAGGGCACTTTTGCATCTGTTAATTTATACGTTCCTTAGAGCAAACTTTGAGGGAGATGGGTGTGCTTGTGCTCACTGCATAGTCAGAGTCACTGGGGGCCGAGTCATTCCAGTGATGGAACTGCGAAGATACAGAGCTGGGGAGGAAGGACATAAAACCCATTCTGATTCTCATCCTAGGTTTCAGGCTTTTTTTTCTTTCTGATTGCATCCCATCTTTAAGAGGAAAGCCACTTTGACTTTAGCAGCTGTCTATCAATGGAACTAAGTCAACAGGAATGATCTTCAAAGTCAGGTTGGTTTCGATGTACTCCAGAATTTCTTTCTTTTCCAAATGTTTTTACTGCTATTTTCACTCCTTTATTCTCCTTCTTCTTGTCTGTATTTTCCCCACTTTTCCTTCTCTGTCTCTCATCCTCATTATCACCATTACTCTGAGCCATACTTACATGCACGGAGGGTGGCGGAAGAAGGAAGAGAAGAAATATGAAAGAGAGGAAAGCGTTCTGGCTTGCCTTTGGATCTCAATTCCACGCTACCTTGGGTATTCGACATTCTGTACTATCCCTACTTCGGTGCCTCTCGACCCTTACAAGAGCTGTCAATAGTTGCTCCCATGAAGAAGTCAGACTAGAGGCCGGCCTGATAGCTCAGCGGACTAAAGTGCCTGCTTAGGCGGAGCACAGGGGGCCGGTTCAATGCCCAGCATGCAGTGCTGGTCCCACCCCCAGGGTGCACTGAGATGGCAGTTGAGACTGGGTGTAGTGGCGTGTGCCTGTAATCCCAGCACTTTGGAGGCTGAACACAGGCGAATCACTAAAAGTCCGACCTACATAGTGAGATCCTGTAGACCCTGTCCTAATTGCAGAAAGAAAAAAAGAAGAAGTGGGACTAGGACAATAGAGCTTTTACATTTATCATACTTGATGGTTTCTATAACCGATTATTGATAGGTATGAGGGAAAATAATGAACTGGCTTTGACCAAAACAATTAAAAAGAGCAACATATTCTTGCTGCTGTTCTTTTGCTAATCATGGGAATAACATATTTCCTGGGTTCAAAAGGAAGACTCTGCCACTTACTAGATAGGTGGCTTCAAGTTTTGTAACCTTTGCTTTCCTTTTCCTTTTTAAAATAGGAATAATATTTTTTCTAACTCATAGGATTATTATGATCACAAAATGAGTCAATATACTGAAAACACTGTGAGTAGTGCCAGATATCATAAACTCCACATAAATGTTGGGAAGTTTCTTTTAAATTTTATAATGAGTTTTTCTTACTGCTTGGACAAAAAATAGGCAGAATCATAAAGTGTGCTCAATTCTTATTTGGTGTCAACAAAATCCAGTGGCTCGGGCTGGGGAGGTAGCTCAAGGGCATAAATGCCTGCCCGGCAAGCCCAGGGTCCTAAGTTCAATCCCTAGTACAGGAAAATAAAATAAAATAAAATAAAAATCCAGTGGCTCCATTTCAACATTCATTTCAAAAAAAAAATCCCTTATGTTTCTAATCTTCCTACTTCTTAATGAAACTAAACACCAAAACTCTTATTTTGCTGCAAAGCCATGGGACATCAAACGATCAGCTGCCTATATTCAATGGACTAGAACTCTTACACTGTATTCTGAAAGGTTAACTTCCTAAGTTTTATAATTAGGAGAATACATTTAACTGAATACTCCTATTTTCTTATATAAACTTTGAATTCATAAAAGCTTTGGTGGAATACAGAAAATCATTGTCACTTGGACATTTTGCCTTTGGTAATCAATATAGAGAATATAGCTTTCCCACAAAAACCAAATAACAGGCTATAGGAAGAAATTGAAGTGTCTCTAAGCAGAAGTAAAACTCAAGACTCAAAAGAATTTTTTTCTTTTTCTCCCTAAGTATGTTTAGGGCATCAGAACGTTAGCTGAAGGAAGAAAGAGAAAACCTAGATCTGGATTTAAGTGTTCAAAGTATTTATGGCACAGTTTTGAGTTTTGACAAGAGAAGCTAGGTTCTCTCCAGAACAGGTGCCTAACTCAAATGAAGCTCTTGGACTAAGCTAGTGAACCATCTCTGAGCTGTCTCAGGGTTGTACTAAAAGAAAACTAAGACCCTCTTCCGTCACTCATCTATGGGATGAGCAAAAATTATTTTCATTATTTCATCCTGACGGCAAAATGCAAATGTGCTCACATTTCCTACTTCATTTGGAAGTTTTACTTTGTAAAACTATTTTACATACATTAAGGTTAGAAATTATTTTATGGAAGATAAATATGGGGAAATCTATAGCACTATCTCACAAAGTATTATGATAAATCATCGTAAGGCATTCTCAACTCGTAGAAAAGAAATTAGCTCTCAGAATATATAGGAGGCAGACTCCAGTATGACAGAAATCAATGCATACTGGTGCTGGGAGCAAAATTCAGCCCCTCCCCCACCAACACACACAAAAACATTCTGATCTTATGAAGCCCACTGAGTCTTTTACCTTGGTTTTGTTACTTGAACAATGTCATAGAATTTTCCTCTTTATTTAAGATTCTTCAATGAAATTTCACCTTTAATTTATTCTCCCATTTTTTGGTTTACGAACCTGTTACAAACCTGTTCTAGCAAGATGTTTCAATATTTTCATCACGCCGGGAGCCAAGGTTACTCGACATTACAACCTTGCACTGCTGCATAGAATCATGCGTATACTTTTTTTTTAACTTTGGAAAAGTTTCAAGTGATAAGTAAGTGTATTAGAAGCATTCATACATGATTGTTTAGAGCCTAAATAGTCTTTCCCCTTAAAAACTGACAGCAGGCCTTTACCACCCGTTCCTAAAACTCTAAATACAACAGGAAGACAACTGTCCAATCCATATTCTAAGGAATCTAAAGACAAGATAAACTAAATTATTTGCTCAAAGTTGTACTCTACACTAAAGAGACAGACTCCAGATCATGATGCGCCCAAGTAGCCCTTCTTAGAGACAATCAGTAGACTTTGCTGCCCTGTCCCTGCCAAGCTCTTTATACTCTGCATTTTGATTAGAAAGTAGGCACACATGCATGTGCATACACTTTATATAGCAAAGCCATGTCATACTTCAGCTTCCATCCCCTTAAATCCTAATGGTGAACTTTCAACCTTTCAATTTTCCCCCATGTATGTCATCTCTGATGTCTTTGTCAAAAAGTGAGGCCAACATTGTACATTTATTAATCTTTTTAAAAAATATTTCTTTGGTAGGTAAATGGTAAGTGTAGGTCAGAAAGGGGAAAAATATAATTGGACAATCTCTGTTTTCTGATAGCAGAAAAGACATTTGCCCTGGTCCATTCCACAAGGCTTTTTAGAAAACCAAATGGAGACAGTGGTGAGAATATCCTGTCATAGCTTTCCAAAACGCTCTCCCAATCCTTGTTTGATTTTCACTCCCCCTCTCGATCCCTTCATTCCTCAGTTATGCCTATCATGTGGAGACCAGAGTGGCGGGTTGAGTTAGTTTTCTAACCAACTTGCTTCATCACTCTGGAAAAGCAGTTAAACTTCTGGCTGTTGTTCAGCATTAGTAATACAATGTTAAGTTGGGCTTGAAAACAAAAGAGAGATTATTTGTAGTCACCATTTTATTTAAAAAATTATTTATATTATCTATGAATTTCACTTTGGATGTCAGGTGCTATGAAATTTCATGAAATTATTAAATTTATGTTTTATTTTGTGTGATCTTAAAAGACTTTCTCTGTTTGTACATTCAAGTTTTGTAAATCCTCCTCCCTCCTCCCTTTTACCAGAAGAGACTCACCTCACCCCAGCCACTCTTCTAGATCTACAGGAACTTCCCACAGAAACTTCACTAGCCCCCACTACCACCATCCCATCCAGTGGCTCACCTCAGTCAGTGGCACTTCCCAGAGTAAACTCTGCAAATTTGTGTCCTAAAAGAGGGTCAGAGAAGCCAAGGCCCCCAGACCAGGCAGATCATGGGAGAAGGAGGTGCCTTCAGCGATCCATCCTAAACCCGGTAGCTTCCTTTTAGATATTCCTCTGGGTCTGGTTCTCCTGGAGGCTACCTATTCTACTCCGTGGAGTTCTGGTTCTCCTCCAAGATGCCTTGGGGCTGATGCTTCCGTTCCTCCTGGTGTTGTCGGTTGCTTCAGGACCTCTCTTGCCTGGCTAGCTCCCGGAGAGGCGCTTTCAGGACCACAGCCTCTGGGCAGCTCCTGTTCTCTGGCGGAGCCACAGATTTGCAGCAGTTTTGATTGCTCTCCCAGCTGACCAGGGAGGGGTGGTGCTGCCCACAGACAAGCTCCTCCCCTCCCCCAGAGAAAGTCACGCCCACTGGAAAGGGCCCCTCTGACCAGGTCCAGCTTTGTGCTGTGAGTGTGTTTATTTAAACAGGGGTGGAGTGGTCAAAGGGGAACATGGGAGGAGCTGCCGAAGTTGAGGGGTAAAGAGAAAGAGAACTGGAAACCTTGGTGATTAAAAAGTGTGAAGCAAGGGGAGCAAAATGGGGAAAGGAAACTGAGGAGAGCCTGCTCATGAGAGTGGAGGACACAGAACTGCTGGCTCGCTTCTGAAAGTAATCAGCAAAGAAGAGTGTGAACCCAGCTCCAGTGGCTGCTTCTTACATGTGTGAAGTAGTGTGCTTTCTCTCTGTAGGGCTCTAAAAGAATCTGCCTCTTTCTGCTTTTCAACATGTCAAACCTATTCCCCTTAAAACTCTTGGCTTAATCCATGAATGTAGATAAAGCTGTTTGTTGTACTGTTCTTTCAGTCTTCTATTCATTTGAAATGTCTTAAAGCAAAATGCAAATGAATAAAACCATTCTCTTTATATTTATTTCCTTGATTTACAAACTGGAATCCACTATTGTTTTTAAGTCCACCTGAGTTGTATGCCTTCGGAAAAAAAGAAGCATTGTATAATCCCTAAAACTTCTTGGGAATTATAAAGTGAGATTAAGTTCTTAGAAGATGAAAAAAAATCTAGAATAATTTGAAGTGAATATATGGTTGCACATACTCTTAAAAATTTAAAAGCAAATAAATAGTTGTGAGTTCATTTTAAGATATCAAGGATTTTATAATCAATGAGCACAGAATCACTAAATAGTGATTCTGAAGAGAGATAAAAAGAGACACTCAGATTAAACAAATTAGCTTCCCTCTGAGCATCAATGTTCACTACTGTAAGGTAAGTTGATAATTTAAGTTTTTCCTCTCAGCAGCATGATAGAATTCTGAGGCCAAGCACAATCTCCTTTTGAGACTTGCTTGAGAAAAATTCCCCTGGCTTTTGGAAATCACTTGCTTTACCCACATAACTGCGACCTCTGTCTAATAGTGATGAGAGAAGTAAGTGTGCTTTGTACACAGAAAAATTTAAAACAGAAAAAGGAAAAAACATTTGTTTGGCTATTGTTTGTTCCCCGGATTGAGTCCAGGGCTTCACACGTTATGCATGTGCATTACCACTGAGCTACCTCCCCAGCCACAAAAGATAGCTGTAGTCTTAATGAACTTAAAGAATATCTTGGGCTTTGGGCTGGGGAGATGGCTCAGTAGCATAAGCGCTTCCCTAGCAAGTGCAAGGGTCTGAGTTTAATCCCTGGTTCCACCAAAAAAAAAAAAAAAAAAAAAAAAAAAAAAAAAAAAAAAGAAAGAAAAAGAAAAAGAAAAAGAAAAAAAAGAATATCTTGGGTTTTGAATAGTTAATTTTTTTTTCTATTCTGATATATTGTATGAATCTTGACCTTCACAGAAAAGAATAAAAATTAACTTTTTTAGTTTTCAGAAGTTATTTTCAGCAACTCTTTAAGCTCTTACTATCTCTTTCATATACCTATACAGCAAACATTTGTTTAGAAAAATCTTCATTTTCTGATTGATTAGGCAACACAAGATAGAAATGGTGGGTTTCTGAAAGTCAAATCAGATTTACTCCACAGCCAGAGGGAAGTTGTCTATGGGGCAATTTTTATTTAGGCTAGAGCTGCTTAATAGTTGTTCAATGAGCCTGTATTGAATGAATTGATCCCCTGCTTTGTGTCTTCAAAGCCATGTCCATGGATAGTTAACAGTTGATGGTATTGGCAGTGGTGGTGTCTTGCCTGTGCAATTTTCAGGGGGAGGGGAGGAATAGCAGATTAGCAGAAAGGTGAACATATTGAGACAAAGATGAGGATGGGGACAGAACATTCTGCAGGGGCTCTTTGCTTTCTCTGACAGATGTAAGGGAGTGTACATAATAGGATTAGCCTTCAAAATACATTCAACTGTGTGTGTGCACACGCACGCATGCGTGCATGCACGTGTGTGTGTGTGTGTGTGTGTGTGTGTGTGTACTCACGCAGTACTGAAGGGAGTGCATGATGCTGAATTTTCTTTAGGAGCTGCTTTTTGCAGAGGGACTGGTAAAATCTATTTTACTGGGGTCACCCTCTCACCACAACTCCTTGACAGTTGTACTGTTGGTTGTTGAACTCTGAAAGGGCAAGAAGGGGCAATAGGGGGTATGTGCAGTCAGCAAGGGAAAGGGGGAGATGACTGCCCTACGAAAAGAGAATGAAGGGTATTTGCATTCAACCCCCCCCCCACACACACACACACATGGCTCCTGGGCCAGAGGGCCAATTCCCCAGCCCTTGCTTCTTTCTCTGCTGCTTTTTGTAAAGCTCTGAGCTAACCTGTTAGAACCATCTGCTGAGTGGAGAGAATGAGACCAGCACTCAGTTGCTGGCCCACAAGCCTGATGCCGGGAGCCACTGAAGCAGACAGAAGTGAGGCAACAGGCAGATTTATGGGCAGCAGTCTGCTCCCTCCTCCAAGGCCCCTCTGCTAGGAGACAGCCTGATAATCCATCAACTCCACTAATGAATTAATTAGTATTCCCACTAATCCTGGCCCCCAGAGGAGACCTGCCTGTAGGCCCCTAAGGGGGTTAGAAATTGCCTTCTCTGGCCAGACACTAAGACCTGAGACCAATGTCTAACATTAGGCCCCAGGGTGCTAAGATGCAAACCACAGATCCTGTTGCTAACAGTCCCCAGATGTCCGTCCTTCTCACCTTCCCTTGGCAGACCACTTGCTTTGCAGAATGAAAATGAAGACTGCCAAACAAATGGCATCCAGAAACATAAATCAAGACCTATAGGAAGTAGGAAGGTGAACTTCTAAGAAAGAAATGATTCAGCTATTCATATTCAGAATAAAACATCAGCAGATCTAGGGATAAAGGACAGGGTGGAAATAGTTAGGGCCAAAGGAAAAAGAAGCACAGTCCCTGACTCAAGAAGCTTAGCGCTACTGTAGTAAAGTGGTACGGATTCAAAATAATTATGGAGAAGTTAAAAACAAGGTTATAGGTAACATGAACTTCTCCTGAAAACAGACTGGAATAAAACATGGAAGTGTCAGCTGAGTTTCTGAGTAGTCTAGAAAATGACAGTGGGGAAGTATAATGACCCTCCCTTACAACTTCAAAGCCCTTCATTCTTTTCACAGATTTGTGCTGCAGTGGAGGAAAAAAGCAAAGCTTAAGAGTGAGGAAACCTGTGGGATCCTACACCTTAGTTTGACTCCGTGTGACTGTGATAAGCAATCTCACCTCTCTGGGCTTCAGATTCCTTCCAGCTCTGACAGGCAGTGATGGGGACAAAGTTAAACTGCACAATTACCTTTTGAAATTAAATAACACTGGCCCATTCAAAGGTATACAGACTGAGCCCCAGATTTGAATAGACCATAAAATAGATTAATGACAAAAATGGATCTGAACCTGAAAGTAAACGTGAGTATCCTCTCCACCCTGCTTATTGGTCCCTGTTGGGAAGAACATTTGATTCAAGCTTCTCCCATTCCATTCATCTGAGGTCTATGCATTTGGCCACTCACAAGATACATAGAGCGACTCATTACAGCTACACAAAACTACTTCATTTGTCAAAGTCTACTCAGGTTTCTATAATTTTGAAAACTCTGGACCACATACTTTCAGCCTCCTCTGTACTTATACCCAATTCCAAAGAGCAGAGAACACTAGGATTCAGTTCAACCCCAACATTGTTACTTAATGATGGTATAAAGGCAGAGAAGTTATTTATCTCTCTGAGCCTCTGCTTTATCATCAGTAAAGTAGAGGTCATGTTACTGAGCCAATAGGCTGCAGTGAGGAGTATGGATGAAACAATATATGCAAAATACCTCATATAGGACCTGACACTGAGAAAATTCTCATTAAGTAGTATTTCTTCTCATTAAGTAGTAAATATTTAGATCTAATTTTTTATCTCTTACAAATCAAGAAAAAAATATTTATCCAAACATCTTTAGAGGCCTTGTCTCTGCTTCCAACTCAATAGACATATCCTCAATCCATACATAATAATGATCACCTGTGTTACTTTATTCAACAAATGTATATAGATTTAAAGCCTATGGCATTGTGTAAGATTTCAACAATACAAAACTAAACAAGACTTCTCATTTCTACCTAATTTTCTACTAAATTATATATTTAGTAGAAAACTAAATATATAATTTAAAATCACCACTTCTCTGTGTATGAATTTCTATCACAATTCAATGTTTCCCAAGGGGTGATTATGGGCATGTTAATTTCAGCATTGTGTTTATTTTTTTATTTTTTATTTTTTTGGCAGTACCAGGGATTGAACTCAGGCCCTTGCACTTGCCAGGGAAGTGCTTAATTCCACTGAGCTATCTCCCCGGCCCCTTCAGCATTGTGTTTAATAGTGAAAAATATATTATCAATGTATTAAGTAACAATGGCCTACCAAACAATGGAATATCATTTAATTTGCATAAGTTGACCTATATGTACTAATAAAAAATGAACTATAATGTACTGATATGGTACAAAAAATATTTTAAAACCTATAAAACTATAGGTTTGGTGTGATAGATTAAATTTTTTAAAACATTTGCTTTAAAATATATAGATTACACAACTATACATACATAGACACAAACTGGTAATAGTGGGTCTTTGTCTCAGGGTATCTTAGTTCTGGCACAAAATCAATTTAAATTAGATACTTTTCAAAGAAAATCGTTTTGCTTTATGTAAGTTTTGCCTATTCGTATATAACTGAGTAAAACTGATTTTAAAACATAACTAAAATCCCATTCACAACTCACAGCCAGTTGCTTTTCAGCAAAGAATCCAGGAGACACAGTTCATGTCTTAGTCAGAGTTTGCAAGGGGAACAATTTAACATGGGACACAATTTGTAAGGTTATTTTAAAATAGTCACCCAAAGAGTCATATACAAAGAGAGTGCAGGAAATCTGTCCACACACTAAAAACCGAAAGAATCCACCTCAAGGACTGTTTCCCACAGCAATGTCATGCATGAGTCCAGCTGAAGACGTAGAGCTCATAACAATGCCTCCCACGAGTCCAAACAGAGGCCCAGAGTCCACGACAGTGTCTCATGGAGGTCTGTTTCATGGATCTGCACTGTGAAGGCCCAAAGGTCAGTATGGTGGAAACTAGAAAGTCTGTGCCAGCAGGATAAAGGGTCTATACCAGCAGGCGGAGGAATCTGCACTGGCGCCAGGAAGCAATGTTCAAAGCAAGGACTAGAGCTCCTCCAAAAGGTACCACAGCCATCCTCCTCAACGATGAGCTCCTCTGATGATGAGAATAGCCAAGTTCACATCAGAAAAACAGCACAATAAGCTCCTCCAAGAGAACCAACAGCACCAGGAGAACCAACAGCCTCCCAACAACATCTCTTCTTCTCTAGTTCTTTTTATTTTGTTGGCAACAATCCTCAGGTGGGCCTTCCATACACAGCACCATGCCAGTTCAGTTCAGCACCATGCCAATTCAGTTACAAGTTAACCACACATTGTCAACCCACCGCAGTTCCTAAGCCCAACTCCTGCAGTTTACATGCTGTTCCATGAAAAGGGCACTGCATTAGTTCACACCAAAGCTGCCCTCCTCTACTAAGCCAAGGAGCCTCGTACAGTCTTAGAAGTAAACTTTTTAGCTGAGTTTAAGAGATTTCTGTTTTATGGTTCTTCATCCCAGAGAAATATCTTGTGCAGAACAATGGGGATTTTCTGAGAATCCAGACTTGATTTATACCACTGCAAAAAAAAAAAGGATAAGAAGACAAATTTTTAAAAATTAATACTCTTATGGTACATCCAGATTTCAGAAAGGATCAAGAAAAGCACTGACAATGGCATTCTCAGATCAGACACAAAGCTCTTTCGAACCAAGTGCACATTCTGTCACCTGGAGGGTAATTCCCTTGAGTTCCAAGTAGCTGTGAGCAGTCTGCCCCACTGGGCCAGTACTCCAGTCCTGTTGCCTTGCCTAAACATTTGGCGATCAGGTGAGGCAGAAGCCAATGCTAATTACTGTTTACTATCATTGTAACTAGCCCTTGTAGAACACTGTCATATGCCAAAGCTGTTTTAAGTGCTTTACATGTACTTATTTCATATCAATCTTTTAAGATATTATTATTCCCATTTTACAAATGAATTAATGGACTACAGAGAAATTGAATCATTTAGCCTAGGTCATACAGGAGTTAGGGTGGGAAGATTTTGATACAAACAATTCATGCCACTATACCATATTATAATCCTATAGGAGACACTAATACACTACAAATCCAGAATGTGTTCTGTAGACACTCCAGGAGGAACACTAAAAGTAAAATGATTAACCTGGCCTCTGTGCTGACTCAGCCTGAAACAGCTGGTAGGATAGACTACCTCTAGTTTCCAATTTCCAGGATCTGTTTAGAAACATATTCGGCTCAGAGTACCCTGCCTGAGGTTCAATTTAAATATAGGATTTTACCACTACAAGTGATAATGCATGGTGGGGTGATGGTAGTAGCTTGGTCCCTAGAACACCCTACAAGAAGAAAAATACTCTCACAGTCATCTGGTCTTCCCTGTCCCTCACCTTTACCTAGATATTAAATTCTAAGACATTTTTTAATGAATTTACAGCATGAAGAATAACCTCTCTGGTGAAAATAAAATACAAAGCCCTTCAGAATTCAAGATAAGAAGAGTGTTGAGAGGATGCCACTATGGGAGCTGTGAAAGAAGGCCAGACACTGTGCATCAGCTTGAAACTCGACATCCAGCAGGGTTCCCCACCTAGGGAAAACATAGATGGTAGATAGATAGATAGATAGATAGATAGATAGATAGATAGATGGATAGATAGATAGATAGATAGATAGATAGATAGATAGAGAGAGATGATAGACAGACATAGTTAATAGATAGGAAGATAGATAATAGAGAGATATATAGATGATAGATAGATAGATAGATAGATAGATAGATAGATA
>NW_004524669.1:7380520-7388517 GCF_000260255.1 Octodon degus | reverse complement strand
TGATAGACAGACATAGTTAATAGATAGGAAGATAGATAATAGAGAGATATATAGATGATAGATAGATAGATAGATAGATAGATAGATAGATAGATGATAGACTTACTCCATTTGTCAAATTCTGAAATTGTGCTTGTACAATAAATGATTCTTCAATCATAAAGGTTCAGTAGAACTTAGACATTTTGCCCATCTTCCTGCTCTCCCCTCCTGTCATCTAGAACATTGATTTCCCGAAATATTAATGCTGGTATGAGCTAAGAAAGCAGGGAGTCGTGTAACAGCACAAAGAATACAAAGCCATTCTAGCCTTTTTAAAAGTGGGTATTCTAAGATACCAAAATAGAGTATAAAAGGAGAAAAGAAAATGAGGAAATCTACATTTGCTGAGAGTCTATGCCACAGTTATTGCATCAGTAATCAACGAAGATCATATTTAGCGATGCATATTTTGCATTGAAATGAGAATTTCACCAGCATTGCTTCTTTAATTGGTGCAACAGCTCTGTGGCATGGATTACATCATTATCCTTGTCTCTTTTTTTTTTTTTTTTTTTTTTGCACTGCTGAGATATGACCCTATGCCTTTACATGCACTAAGTAAGTGCTGCACACTTGCAAGTTCCCATCTCCTTGTCACTTCTTTTCAGTAGATAAGAATGAAGCCCACTAATTTATTTATTCAATAAATATCTGAGTGATTCCTTTGTACAACAGACACTAGAGATCTACATCGGTGAGAAAAATAGAAAAGATGAGTAGTAAATTGGACCAAGATCTCAGAGCCAGAAAACAAATGTAATTTGAACACCAGCTTAATTCCATGCTTATTTTGTCCATTTTGATTATTTTATTACATTTCATCCTTGAACACTGGGAGGATAGATTAGATTGAAAATGGAATAAATTAATAAATAATACCCCATTCTGGAAATCCTCCTCTTTTGAGGAATAAAATGATTCATAATCCTAGATCATCACCACACAGAGGTGGTTCCCTGTGACAAGTTGATTGGTTTCCACACCCCCTCCTGTCCCCTCTCAAACACACAGGCATCCGTCCACACACTACAAAGTTAGTCTCATCTAGGGACACTATAAGTCCTGCATGTCATAATACAGTCATAATTTGCAGCTTTCATGATCTACTGTGTCTGCTGATTATTTTAGAGTCTCCTTCACTTTTAAAAATACCTCAGCTTGGATGTAAGTTGTGGGGTCCACAAGCTGTGCACTGAGGTACCAAACTCATCCATTCCTGGCCTTAAGTTCTATAGCACTCTCTGGTTCGCCCTACTCTACTTCATTCACCGTTAGGGAAAAATTTGCACCTTATCATCCCTAGGCAGAAAAGGACCATCCAGAAGGGGTTGGAGGGACAGATGCAGAGATGCTGGGACAAGATTGGGGGAGCTTGCAAATAAAAAGGGATTAAAATGAGAGCTGGGAAGGTAAAATGAGGAAGAAGCAGGCAAAGGCAAAGACAGAAGTGAAGCTGTGCTCTAGCCTGCAACTCTGTGAAAAATATCCCTGGGCACAGCCTCTTGGTTTTCAGCCTCCAGATCCCTGAATCCAGGTGCCAAAATGCAGCTTTAGGGGACAGAGCTGTTTTCCCTTGGGCTAGTAGGGATTTAACTTCTTTAAAGGCCAAATTAAGGCTCTGAATATTTTTTGTGGGTTGCCAGATGAGGCCCAACTTAAAGCACTGCACTATCCTCTAGAAGCAATCTACAGTGTTCTGGGAGATGTTGCCACATATTACTAGGGTGCCAGTGGGGCATTTGCCTGGGCATCATTCCCATGCCCCACAGTGATACACTTGCCTTGGTAAGAATTGAGTATTTCCTAGACACCTTGGAAGGCATGAATAAAATGCTCAACCAACTTCCATGGAGCCTCAGGATGCTGTGTATCTCTGTTCCTCTCTGAGCACCTCTTCCTTCTTGCTCCCCCACCTGCTCCAGAAAAATCCAAGCCCCTTGAGATGAGGCTGCCTTTTCTCTCCCTGGCTTGCTCTGCTCACTCATCCTCAAGATCTAAGGGGCTCTCTGCCTCCCTTTCAGCCCCTCCCTTCTGTGTGCCCTCTCCCCCCTCCCTTCTTTCCCCTTCTTTTAGTGTATATGTGCAATTGATTTACTTCTGTACATTGTGTGGGTTCGCCACGGCTGTCCTCCAAGAGCCCTCAAAGGGAGCACTCCATCTGTCAGCCTCTCACCAGCCCTCCCTGGCCTGCGGCCATCATCATCCCTCTCCTGCCCTTCCTTGAGGGCCATTTCTAAGGGACAGTGCAAAAATAGGATATCATGTCCGCATCTTGTACAGCAATTAACCACTAGGAAGAATGTATGCAATGTGTTAATTGTTGAAACTGTCCTACCAATTTGATTTGAAACTGTCTCCTTGCAATTTGTTTCTCAATAAAATTATGAAGAAAAAAAGGTGTAGGTAAAGTTCCCTTTCCTACTTCATCTTATCTCAGCACTCACTGGAAACTTCACCCTGCTTTTTCCATGATGCACATGCAGGATGATTCCTGCTCGCCCCTCAAAGACAGCCTTTGAAGTCACAAAAATCACTGAAGGGACAATCCTGTAGGATTGCTTTGCCTCCTCTCCCCTGCTAGGCTTTCTAATGCTACAAAATTAAGGTTTACTGATGTAACAGTACCTCAGCCATGGGTAAACTTAAGATCAGGCACCCTGAGAGTAGGGAGCAATGGTCCAGAAAATCCCAGTTGATGGATAATCCAAAATTATATCCTATTCAACAAATATCTATTTGTGCAAATCCTGTGAGTACTGAGAACACAACCATGAATAAAATAGGAAACGCTCCAGGGATTCCACAGTTTCACAGCCTAATGGAAGCTAGGCACACCTATGAATCACGTTCATCAGGGAAAACTTTATGAGGGCAAAACTTGGCCTAGGACTCTAGGAGAAGGCTGAAGGTATGGTTGCAGGAGAAGGCAGAATTTGATGCATGTTTTGTGACAGTTACAATATTAGACATCATTCCATTAACTCAGTAACTAATGTGAACTGGGAATTTAATTATGTACTATGTATAAGGAAACTTGCAAGCTCCTGTTAGCTTAAGAAGAAAAACCTAGAAGAGGTTTTTGTTTTTTGTTTTTGCATAAAGGGCTTGTGAGAGCTGGAGAAAGTCAGAAGATTTCCTTGTTTTCTCACTCTTGACTGATGTAGAAAATTCATTGACTTGTTTTCTAAGAAAAAAAAATTGTATAGTAGCTCTGGCTTTTATGATTTTAACCATGTAGAGTTAGAGAAGGTAACAAAACCATGTTTGCAAAGAGCTCTAAATGCCTGGCTCATTGGTATTTTTCCTTCCTTGGGTGGAAAACTTGAATTATTTTCCAGAGGGGAAAAAGAGAAAAGATCTACCTGTAGGGACTCAAATGAGGTGACCAATTTTGATTTATGACTGGAACTTCCTTAAGAGTGAGCAAAACTAAACTTTTTTTCTTTTTCTTTTTTTTTTTTTTAGGGAAGGATCTACAGGGTATACAGGGTCTCACTGCATAGATTGGACTTATAGTGATCCGCCTGTTTACAGCCTCCCAAGAGCTGGGATTATAGATGTGTGCCACCAGGCCCAGTCTCAATTGCCCTCTCAGGGCACTCCAGGGGCAGGGCCAGCACAGCGGGCCCTGGGATTGGGAATTGAATCACTGGCCCTGCTCCAGGGTGCAAGCACTTTAATCCACTGAGCTATTTGGCCGGCCCAAAACCAAACTTTAAAGTAAAGATGAAGTTGCAAACTTTTGGTCCCATACTTTCATCTCACATGCTTCTATTCAAAGGAAAAAATATTCAGAATTATCCTAGTGTATGAGAGATGCTCATAAGCTGAAACTGTATACTTTTAGCCATGGTACTTACAACAATTATATGTGATGTAGAAAATGATATAAAGTAAATGAAAACAATATAATACACAGAGTTTTGATTCAATATGATCTCAATTACCTACAACAACTAATAAAACATTGAAATCTTCCTGGATCCATAACAGCTTACTTTCTACATTGATATGGTTTTCCTATTCTAAGAAGCTCCTGTCCAGTAAATCAACTGTGCCTTAAATAATTTTATTTCAGACACTTACCAAAAAGGAAGATAAATAAATGAACATAAAATGATTGTTTATCATCCAAGGCTCTTTGAAATCATTGCCTTATGATTTTTGTCTTACTTTCTCAATCCTAAATTATTATTATATTATAATCTTTACCAAACCCTATTTGTTCCTCACAGCAAAAGGTCTTTCTTAAATATTACCTGAAATTTTTCTAAATATATTGACTCCCTTATTCTCAAAAAAAAAAAAAAAAAAAAAAAAAAAAAAAAAACCACATGGCACTATCAAAATAATGATTTCCTTTGCCATCATAAGCAAGAAACTCAGCTCTGCCTTAGCAACAAGTTATTTTGGTAGAATTTTCTGGATATCCACATTTGAAAATATTCCCAGAAAAAGGCAGGAAATAAATACAACAGATTTTAATAATGGTTATCACTTACACAGTAGGCTATGTGTTATTTTTAAATTTTCTTTACTTTTAGAATGAAAGATAATTCCTTTTACCACTTTATGTTAAGATAAATATATTTTATCACTTTATATTAATAGTCAATATATAATTTCATTGAACTACCTTCATGCTTCTGAAAATATATTTCATACCACTGAAACGCAGAGAACATTAAAAGCCTTTCAAAAACAATCCAGTATGCTGTGATTCAAACCACAAACTTTGAAATCACAATTCTGTTTGCTTCTATAAATTATGTTTCTAACTCTATGCTAATCCCACTCACACTAATCCCCTACACCTAACTCTAAGTGATTCTTTTCTAAAGCCATCTTTGCCAAAAGTGATGATGCCTAAACACCATGAGTATCTTCAACTCACCCACCCTTTAAGTCCCCCACCCACAGGTCGAACTCCCAACCAGGGTCACCAGCTACCAAAAGATGTTCCAAGCTTACCTGTCTAAAGCTGAGTATCTGATCTTCCCCCAGATGCACTCCTCCTCCAAGCCTTCATCTCAGCTACTTTGAGCAGACAAAACCCCCTTTCCAACCGCTCTGAGGGCATGACTTTGAAGTTGATTCTCATCTATTTTCAACATAGCAGTGAAAGTGATACATACATCCTGTTTTTACTCAAAACTTATAAATGACTTCATATTTTATAGAGGAGAAACTGAAACGGAAAATGCCCACTCCCACCCCATCCCGCCTGTATATTTGAATTTCTTAGTCATTCAGGTAACAGTTCCTGTTTCAGTTTCAGTTGCTTCTGGTCTCTTAGAAACAGCTGGTCACTGTGATACATTATATAAATCAAACATCAATTGACAAGTCATTTTGCCTCTGTGCTTCCTGCTTTCTTATCCTATATAAGCACTAGACCACAAGAGATAGGGGCCTGATATTTTGGGACTGATCCCAATAAGTGCCCATTGACTTAAAATAAATCTGCTTGCAAATCCTGGGTGTCATTTCAGTGTTTCTGCTTGTCATTACATTTGATGCATCAGCAGAAAAGGCTAACTGTGCTGACCTCTCTGATCACTGGTCATGGCTCTTATGTAGAAGGTACAAGGACCTGTACCTGTCCCTACGAGAAAGTGCACCCCAAAGATTTCTTGAATTGCCTCAGAGGTCTGGAAGAGGATGCCTAGCTCCCCACTTGAGCAGTTCACATCAGACCCCAAAGAGAAGAGAATGCAAACTGCTTCTCTTCCTATCTACCTGATCATAAGACTCCAGGGGTGCCCCAAGTTAGTCAATTAGTCAGTGCTTCTCAGTTCAAGCAGAAGAGCTTGATCAATACTTGTTAGTTAAGGCCATCCTCAAGGGAAGAGGGGTTGTGATGTTCTTCAACCTCTGAGTGCCTGCTGGGGGACTGTGAGTGAGTGGAACAGACAGTGTAAGAAATAGGCTACCCTGTCTTGCACCAAGACTGGGAAGCACTGGTCATGGTGTCCGATTGTGCCCTCACCTGTGGTTCCATGGTAATCAACACATGGCATAACAGAGGCCTTACACCTTCTTTCACTAAGTCTTACCTAGGTTCCCACTAGGGCTGTGACCAGGCAGGCATCTGAATGGTCTGTCTTCTAAGAGCATCCACCCTTTTTCTGTTGAGCCATCATTCACAAATACAGAACATGCATAGGAAATCAGAGATAGGAATTAATTTGTTAAAACCCACAGCCCCTGAATACAGCAAAAGACTTTTATGGAGTTAAAAAATGAAACCAAACTATTTCCTGAATTTCAAAGAAAGGGAAAAGAGGCCCATTCTTCCTGAGAATCCCACCAGAACACCCTCATCAGCTCCTGCAGTTGCTGCTAACAGCTTCACCTGCTGACACTTGACTCCCGTACTTCCAGCCAATGAAACTGGTGTCAGCTGGCCATTGCCTGCATTCAGCCATAGAAGCCCTTGTCCAGATCGTCTCTTCAGCACTGGACCTATCCTGGTTAGATGACATCATCTAATGCCACCCAGCATGACTGTTAGCAATTCCTTCTCAATCTCTCCCACACAGAATTGTTCATATTTTGACTAAGGAAAAATTGACCTGTCAGCCCTAACAAATGAGTAAGGTCCTGTCAGCCCTGACTAAATAGTACAGACTGACTCTATCAAAGTGAGCCCCCAGAATCCCATGGTTATTGCAAAAGTTGAGGACAAACCTCTGACTTTCCTGGTAGGCAGTGGAACACTCTCCGCCTTCAAAAGCCCATTCTGTCAAAAGTTACCTTCACCAGGGTGACTGGGACCCTTGCCTCTCACCCCTTCTTCCAGGCACAAACTTGGAGCCTGAGAGGACATCTCACAAAATATGAATTCCTGCGTAAGCCAGTCCCCTTGCAGCTTTTGAGAAGAGACCTCCTCCTCAAGTTAGAAGCAATTGCCTCCTTTGCACCAAGCCAGCCAACCTCCGTCTTGTTTAACCCTGCACTTTCAACTTGGACTGCTCCCTGAGGGGAAGATAATGCCTGCGTTAGCCTGAGACAGAAAGCATCAGTCCTGAGGTTCTGAAAACCTTACTCCTAGAGGTATGAACCTTCCTTACCTCTGAGCCTGGCCATCAACCATGCCACCTCACCACGACCACCCCCCCATAGACTGTCAGTCACCTTAGGCAAAATCTCCATGCCATAAGCAACACAGACACTGCCTTATACTCCGGGGTTGCTGACCCATTCCCCCTTTTTGGGCTGTTCTGGATTTTAAAAATGCCTTCCTGTGCTTTTGAGTCACTCTCATAAGCCCCTTCAACTAGGAAGATCCTGAGACAAAAGGCCAGCTCATATGGATTCAGTTGCCACAAAGGTTAAGAGCTCTCCCACTATTTTCAGGGAAGTTCCAACAACACATTTGGCCAAGCCACCAGCATGTTTTCCCTAAGGTTTCTCTGTTCCTTCCTGCTCCATCACAGTCCCCTCAAGCAAATAATGAAGACTGTCAAACTCCTAAAATCTACCTCTCCTGCCTGGCAAGTCAGTTCAAGACCTCTGAGTTGACAGTACTGCCACAATAGCCCTCTATATATATACATTGTCTCAGTCTTCCGCCACCCACACCCTGCTTGTACACCTGTTTGGACCTAAACGATGCCTTCTTCTGCCTTCAGTTGGCTCCCATCAGCCAGCCCTTATTATTTTTGTTTTTGTTCTTGTTTTTTTGTTTTTGCAGCACTGGGGATTAAATTGAGGACCTTGCACTTGCCAGGCAAGCGCTTATTGTGCTGAACTATTTCTCCAGCCCTCCTAGCCCTTATTTTAAACTGACCTATCAGAGGTTCAAAAGTTTGTTCCCCAGACCCAGTGCTAGGCCAAGTCCGGTGAGTGTGCGGAGAGCTTCCTGCTACCCTGCACCGGCGGGACCATTCCCAGCCCAGGTGCAGAGTGGGCCAGACCCTCTCCCAGCCCCTTGGGCCGCCCCCCACCACTCC
>NW_004524669.1:7324591-7373594 GCF_000260255.1 Octodon degus | reverse complement strand
CATCTTGTACAGCAATTAACCACTAAGAAGAATATATGCAGTGTAATATTTGTTGAAACTGTACTTCCGATTTGATTTGAAACTATCTCATTGCTATCTGTTTATCAATAAAACTTTGAAAAAAAAAGTTTGTTCCGTCTTTAAAAAGCATTTCTGATCCATGACACTTCCAAACTGCACACACTGGATTGATAAAAATCTCTGCTGCAATATTTGGCAGAAACTAGTTTCAAGAAATAACAAAAAATACCTCACAAATTTCTTGAAGCTTCTGACTTTTATAAACTCTGGACCTTTGACTTCATAAAAACAATGATATTTGCTCAGCCCCTCAGACCCTGGCAGTGCCCACTGGCCTACCTGTGCAAATACTTGGATCCAGTCACTAAGGGCTGCCTTCCTTCTTTGCCTCTGTGCTCTAACGGCCACTGTCCTTCTGATCAAGAAAGCTGACAAACGCACCTTAGCCTGAAACCTAACTGTCCAAGTTCCACATGCTATAGTGAGCTAAGAGTGGACCCCCAACAGATGTTGAGTACATCCTATTTACAGATGGAAGTAGCTCTGCTAGGAATGAAGTTTAATAGGCTAAATATATTTGATCAACTTGGACAAATCTATTTTAACCAGAGCGCTCCTGCAGCGATGATCTGCACAGCAAACAGTTTCCTGATGCTGTCTGGAAACCTGTCATCAGCAATGCAAACTAATCCAGTCCAGAGGCCTAAGCCCCCTCCATGGATCCAGTTGACTGTACCAGGAAAACTTTAGCCAGTATTCTTGAAAGATTAAAGCCAGACCTGCCCCCACCACTTGTTCTACACACTCAAGCCACAGCGCCAGCACCTATAACCTTGCAGCCAGCTCAGGCTTCAGCCTCTGTGTCACTGGCCCTGCCTTCCCATTCCCTACTCCTACTGAGAAGACAATAAAGTGTCTACGGTCCTGCTGTAAAAAATCATCCTTAAACATGACTTACCCTCAGTCACTGGCAGCAATATTGGGCCTCCATTTGTAGCAGAAGTAACTCAAAAACTAGACTAAACAAACACTATATACAACACACAGGCCATAAAGCTCTAAAAAAGTTCTAAAAATTACCTTATAACTCACACACATGTAACCCAGGTATATATATTCACTCCCTCTACAAGTTCCAGAAACTCAGCCTGAAAGCCATTGAAAAATTTATCTGAACAGCCTCTCTGAGGCTCATTCTGATGAGACACTGCACCCAAAGCCCTGCTCTGGTTCCTCTAGGCGCTGACCAGGCCATGCATGGCCGAAGTCTAAGAACACTGTTCACAGGACTGCGCCATACTTATTCCCTTGACTCGTGTATTTTCAGGCAGCATACCCCACCCTTGCTTCCCGGCCTACTTGCTAGCTGTGCTTTTTGTTAATTGACTTGGATTCTGCTTACCCCAGTCCTTGCTTCCCCAACCCCTGCTATCTGTGGGTTTTCTGTTGTTGTTGTTGTTTTGTTTTGTTTTTGCCTTAAACTCTATAGATGATTTCCCCAAGAGAATATAACATTCAATCAAACACTTGACCAAGATTTGATGAGCATACTAGACACACTGGACACTTTTCTAGGTCACTCCTTTGTCACAGTCAACTTGGGGGGGGGGGGAGTCCCATAATGAGGGAAACAAACCACAAAGTTTTGGTGGAAAAATTTTGAATCTTAGGGACTTTTCACATCCTAAGATCACTGAAAGCCCGAATGTTACACCTTCTAGTTGGGCCTTGTCTTGGAAGATACATGTGACACGAACAGAAATATTTGCTAGGGAAACTAAAAGAGGGGGGAAGTGTAACAGAAGATGCCCCCCAGCCAGTATATTTCAGTTTGTCAGTTGCTCAGGTAATAGTTCTGGTTATAGCTCCCGCTATTTTTGTTTCTTAGAAATATATAGTCACTGTGATGCATAGCTGGTCACTGAGATACACATTGTATGACCCAATTCCCAATTGACAAGCCATCCTGCCTCTGTACCCCCTGCTTGCTTCTCCCATATAAGGCCTAGACCACCAGAGATCAGGGCCTGATATTTTTGGAGTGATCCTAATCAGTGCCCATCAGTGTAAAATAAATCTGCATTCAAATGTTGGGTGTTGTTTTGGTGTTTCTTCTTTCTGTAGCAAAACAAAGGTCCTCAAAATATCTCATGAGACTCTGTGTACCCTGCCCCCTCACCCTCCCACCTCTCTGGGGTGCTCTTGCCCCACCTTTTCATTCACACATCCAACTCAGGGATCACATGTTTCCTTCCTTAACTTTTAGAAACCCTAATCATGACTCAGGACATTTGCACTTGCTCCTTTCTTAGCTAAAAAATGCTCTCATCCTAGGTATTCACATGCTCCCTCCCTCATCACTTACAACCCTTATCCATATCCAGATTATATTCCTATTAATATTCAGATTATATTCAGATTAAATTATGCTGCCTCTCTACACAATTTTCACTATTAAAAACCCATTGTTTTAAGTTTGTGTCACTTCCTTAATCATGTTTCTTCCCAGACTAAATCCTCTGTTTCGTTTTTTTGTTTGTTTGTTTGTTTCATTTTCTTTATTTTGTTTTGTTTTGCTTTATAATAGACATTTTCACTTGTTCACAAAGATACTTTATTGTACTTTGAGATATTATTTTCTTGAAGTCTGATGAAATCAAACATTTTTCTTCTGTCTGTTGGCTACTCATATTTCTTCGATTGAGTCACACTTATTCAGATAATTTTCCCATTTTAACTTAATTACCTGTGTAAAAGAAACATTAAGTTTTTGAGTTTCTTGTATATTCTAGATTTTAAACCTTTAATGAATAGTCGACAAATATTTTCTCCCATAATGTATGTTGCCTCTTCATGGTAGTTTTCATTGCCTTTGTTGTATTAAAACCTTCTTGATTTGTTATATCCTTGTCTGTTTACTTTTGGTTTTATTTCCAGTCCTTTTGGGGACATGTACAAAATCATTTTCTATTGTGATGTCTGGAAGTATTTGTATTTTTTTTTCTAGAATTTTCATACTTTCAAACTTACACTGAAGTGTTTGATCCATTTTGACTTGGTTATTTTATGGGTTAATAGACAGAGGTCAAATTTCTGACTTCTGAATAAGGATATCTAGTTTTCCAAGTACTGTTTTTTTTTCTCTTTATACAAAGAACAGAGTGATTTTTGCACAAGTTTTCACATTTGCTTAGCTTTTTCTCTTACCTCTAGATCACTACTATGAGCAAAACAGTGAGGGCACATGAGAGTCTCAAAGTTCTAAACACATCTGTCTATAAACTGCCCTCAGTCAGTTCATTAAACTACAAAAAAAAATTGGCTTTAATTTGGAAGAATAAAAGTAGCTTTTTAACCAAAAACTACTTTCTTGGTAGTTTAAAATTATGCCTAAACAGTCCATTAAGTGCTGTGATTTGATCAATTCATGCTGTCTTCATGCACTGGAGTGTCACACCACTCCTCACAATACATAGTCAAAAAGATGACAATTTTAAAGTCAATCTTTTTTTTTTCTACCTCTTATTCTCCTGTGTTTAATTGTTTGCCCTGTTTGGTGGGTTCTTTCCATTCTCATTCATGGGACTATGATCAATTTGCTCCCTCTCTAGAACATCATTTAGTAGTCTGTGTAGGATTGGCTTTGTCATTATGAAATTTTTTTATGAAATTTTTTAGTTGTTCTTTGTCATGGAAGTATTTCACTTCTCCATTATACTTGAAAGAGAGTTTTGCAGGATAGATCAGTCTGGGTTGGAATTTGTTTTCTTGCAAGACTTGAAGTACTTTGCTCCATGCTCTTCTTGACTTGATGGTTTGTGAAGAGAAATCTGCTGTTATTCTAATGGGTTTTCCTTTAAATGTGATCTGTTTATTTTCTTTCTTTTAGTTGATTCTTTACTGCCAACGCTATTATTTCAGAGATATCCGGTGTGTGATTTCCAGTTTCTTCAGTGCTAGTGTCTTCTGCAGTTGTACTGGGTGGACTCGGAGCCTGAGACTGCATTTTGTTCCTTCTCTTTGTCATTTTGTATACCACTGTCTTCTGACCTTTGATGTAGAGCTTAGATAGAGTTATTACCTTAGCACCAGGTCCGGATCTACAAAGTTTAGATTCCTCTAGGTGGGTGTTGTTTGGATCTGGTTGTTGTGCTCCACTTCCTTCTGCTACAGCCCTTAGAGTTGAACCCTTTGTGTCTCTCTGGCAAGATGTTCTGCTCCTGAATTAGCTGGGTGGGTCTTGCCTCTAGCCTCTTTGCAGGGAGTTTTGCTGAAGGGTTCCTTGTTGGGCCTGCACTCTGGGTCGAATGAGGATCTGTGGGCCCTGGGTGGTCTCAGTCGCTGGGCCTGGGCTCTGGGTCTATTCAGGATCCGGAGGGCCCCTGGTCATCTCACTCATTCGCCGGGCCTGTGCTTCTGGTCTATTCAGGATCCCACGGGCCAGGGCCCTCTCACTCACTCGCCGGGCCTGGGCTTGGGCTCTGGGTCTAATCAGGATCCGCGGGTCCCGGGTTGTCTCACTCACTCGCTGGGCCTGGGCCTTCGCTCTCTCTGTTTCGTTTTTTAATAAAAGAAACACTCATCTTTTATCTTTGTCATCGCACTTATGCTGCAGCATTACAGTTAGTACTGTGTGTAATGCAAGTTTGTCTCATGCTGAAAATTGCCTGACTTTTCAAAGAAGTCTTTCTAACAAAAATGCATGCTATTATGTTGTGTATTGAATGGAACTAGGGCTATCTCAGCAATTCCCTCACTCTGGGTATCATTGTACAAGTTTTTACTATGCAGCCTTGATAGCCAAGTGCTATTCCAAGCACTGGAGATCTCCTGGGAAACTAGGGTAAAGAGTTTTTTTCCCCAAATACAGATTGTTATTTATGCTTGTCTGTTTGTTTGTTTGTTTATGTTTTTGGTACAGGCTCCCACTAAGCAGACCAGACCTTAGTGATCCTCCCGCTTTCAGCCTCCCCAGTGCCTGAATTACAGGCCTGCACCACCACAGCTGGACTCAGTCTCTAACTCAGCAGAGCCAGAGACAGCCCTGGCCCGACCCGTGGTACTGGGAATCTAACTCTGATCGCTGTGTTTGCCTAAGCAGCCGCTTAGTCCACTGAGCTATCTCACCAGCCCAGTTATGTTTGAATAAAAACTAGAAAATTAAATTTCATAACTGTTCTTTAAACATGTAGGAAAAAATATAGCGTATAAAATGAGGATGTTCTGCCTTATTTTCACCTTATCTGAAAGCCTTCTTAGAGAAACATAATTTCTCTTAGCAAGAAGTCCATGTGGAGAATCTCTCTCTTATCTCTTATGCCTGCAAGTGTTTCTACATCTTCATACTTCTTTCCAAGTCGTTTCTTCCATAGGAATATCTTCCTTATGTCACTCATTTAGGCAGTCATTATTTGTTATTTTGGAATTGAAACTTAATCCCACCACTCACAACTTCCAGTGTGTAAAGAGTTAATTATCTCCTATGAGCATTTTGTTCTCCTCAGAAAAGTACGCTGAGTACTAACCCTTAATGCTTTAAAATGCAGCCTTATTAGAAAACAAGATCGTCACTGATGTAATTAGCTCCAATGAAGTTGTATCAGAGCAAGATGAACCCTAGCCCTATGTGAATGGTGTCCTTACAGGAAAACAACAGTGTGAAGACAGACAAGTAGGAAGAATGCCCTGTAAGGACAGGTGATTGTGGCAATGTACTTACCAGCCAAAGAGTGCTAACACTGCCGACAAACTGCCAGGAGCTAGGAAGAGGAAGGACAATTTCTCTGTAACCTTCGAGGGGGAAGGGGACAAGAAGGCATCGGACAGCTACTCAGAGTTCAATGCTCTGTTATGGAATCCCTAAAAATAATTACAGTGCACCTGCTCTCTGGTCACCTTGCTTCCATTTTTAACCACTGATGCACCCAGACTGAGTTCCTTAAAGGAAGGATTTGTGCCCATTCCTCTGCACTAAGTCCCCTCTAGAATGGTGCTTGATCTGTGGTGAATGAACAAATAAATGACCAGAGAGGCAGAAGAGTTTGCTGACTATAATATGACAGATACAAGCAGGGTGTTGATTTTGCTTTTAGCAATTCTGTGGCCAGAATTTTTCAATTCAAAGTTTGAAAAATCTTAGATTCTTCCTTAATCACACTTCCAAAGGAAATAGTCACACTAGGGTAGGATGATTACTTGTGGGAGAGATTACCACAGGTAGTGTGAAGCGGAAAACTGATAGGAAAGAAAAGAGTCTTAGCTGATGCAGCCCAGGTCTATATGAAGTGAATTTTCTCGCTCTTGCTCTCACTCTCGCTCTCACTCTTGTGCTCTCTCAGCTAAAAACACATGAATTTTTCTCCAGAAATAAAACATCTTTCTAATTCTCAAGACTCAACTCTGGCCACCCCTGTTTTATTCCTCACCTTGGAGATAATGTAATTCCTTTGCTTCCTGGTCTCTATATGTCTAATCTCCCTGCCCAGAATTCTGGACCTCCCTTATTAGCTTTCTGAACAGTTTTTCAAGATTTCACTCCAGGGTCATCTCTTCAATAACATTTATTGCAGCTCCTACACTACAGCTTGTGCAAACTACCTGATCTCTGCCTCTCTACCCGTATTTATACCCACAAGACCTGATCTTGCTGAAAGCAGGAATTCTGCCTTTTGTTCTCTAACACCCATCTTGCTATGTGGTGCATTGTACGTGTACAGTGAACGTGGAAAAGTAAGTGAAGAAAGCCTTCTTTATAAGCAAACTGAAACTCACTATGTTGCAGCCATGAATAAAGAAAGTAATGTTAACAAATAGCCTTTGAAAGTGTCCTCTGAGAAGAAACAGCTTTGTTCTATATGTGAGACAGAAGTAAAATAATTCAGCAATAATCATTGCTGGACACATGGCAATGGAGAAAAGTCTTTGAGGTGGGAGAAAAGAACCCAAGAAAGTGTCAGGAGAAACTTATCCTTGAGAAAGTCTCAGGTCATTCTCTCTTGTGTGGCTTGAGGAGAGTGGTCAGGCCCAGCTGAGCGGAGCAGCAGGAAAATGGATGGGATTGAGGAGATTCTTTGAGTAAATGGGATCCTTTGAATGGGATCTTCTCCCATTCTGGTATAATCTAATTCAAGGGGCCCAGATTGGTTGAAGAGAACAAAACCATCCAGGCAAGAAGAGTCAAATATCCTCAGCAAATATTGGCCGTGCTCATTTACTCTTTATTGGCCCAGTACCCCAAAGGTGGGGAAAGACAATTCTAACCCAGAAAATATAATTAGTCAGCCTGCTGGGTTGAGCTCTAATTTAATCTGGGCAGCTGTGCCAGGAGCTTGTATTAGCATGACACTGGGAGGTGGAGAATATAATTACGGAGCAATAGAAAAGGGGAGGAGCAGTGGGGTGGCGAGCAGTGTGTGTCTGTGTTGGAGGATGGAGGGGGAGTGGGTGAAAATGGAGGTGAAGATCCCCTTGAGAGCAGGGGAAGGAGAGGGGCTTCTGGCAGTGGCTGGACATGGTGCCTTTAATTTGGCTTTTGAGAAAGTGTTCATTGTGAGTGAGTGTGTGTGTGTGTGTGTGTGTGTGTGTGTGTGTGTGTGTGTTAGGTTAGGTTAGGTTAGGGAGGGATTTGTAGCTAGGGGCTGGTTCACTCTGCATGACAAAGGTAAGCTTGAGAGTTGATAGATGGGTTACCCTGAAGGGGGAAACAAGGGGTGTTAGACAAGGTTATGGTTGAATTTGAGGGGAAATATTTTCAGATGCTTTTCCACTGAGACAACCTAAATGGGACAAGCGAAATAAGGCCTTGCACTCTACACACCCATTATCGCCTTTTTGTTTAAGGCAGAAGCATTGTGATTAAAAATATACACATCCAGTGATTTCGTTCATAGAGCAAAATCTGCCAGCTAGTCGTGGACTGGGAGGCACTTCCTCTGTGTTGGACTCTGGCTCACTATGCATTTTATACTTATTATCTCAAATAGCTTTTATGAATCTATTCAAGATATTATAACCACTCATTTAACAACTGAGGAAACTGAGGCACTGAACCATTAAATGAAATGCCCACAGTCATATTAGCTAGTTAATGGTGAAGGTACACTCCAAAGCCAGACTTATCAGGCTCTAAACACTATGCTGTTACTAAGCAACAATCCAAATAGGTATTGCCTTCTGCATTTATAGATGAGGCAACTGAGGCTCACAGCAGTAATGTGTGGCAGCTCAAACTGGGAGTTAGTGTCAGAGCTGGGTATGGAGTTGGAGCTCATGCAAGTCTGCTCCTGTGTAGAGGACATATGGCAGGAAAAGAGAGGACATTGTTTGCCAGGGAAAGACTTGGACTTCGAGAAAGAAGTTGAATGGAAACTAGGTTTCCTCACACCCCAAGCAATGCTCTTTTCACCATTAGTGACAAGTGTGATAACAGCCGGCTTCTTGGCTCTGTGACAGGGCACAAGGTGACACACCAAGCTTTACATCCCCTTGCTTCCCTCACACACCACTCTGACAGGGGCACTATTGTCCCTCATTTTACCAGAAGACAGCCCTTAAGACTGTGCAGCTTGCCCAGACTCTGTGAGCTGGTTAATGACAGGGCAGGGACTCCGGCCAACAACCCACGCTGTCCTCACTGCCTCCCTAGGAAACACAACATGCCCCAGGCTTCGATCCTTACCTCCCTCTGTGGCCCAAGAGATACGTTGGGATCACTTTCTTTACCTGGAATGAACTTTTCCTGTGACTTTCAACCTCTGTCCTCTTTGGCAAGGAACTACAAATCATTCTCGGCTCTCTCCTAGCTGCTTCTTGCCTTATAAGAAAAGAAGATGAGGTGCCCAGTTCTCCCTGTTCTTCGAACTTTGAGATTCTATTACCCTTTCAACCATTTTTTTAGGCAAAGGCCACCCTGGAGCCCTTAAGATCCCTAGAAACAAGTGGGAAAGCTTTCCTCCTCTGGGGGTGGAAGGGGCCTCTGGAAGGCTGGGAGCTGGAGGAGCAACCCTCCCTGCTGTTGGGTTCTGCCAGCTCAGCTGCGAGGCATCTGCCCTACACCCAGGAGTGGGTCTTCTCTGGGGTCCCTGCCAGTCTCCTGGGTTCTGCTGAGAGGCACGAAAAAGGACACAGATGTGTTCTGAATCCTGCAGCCAGCCCCACAGCTACATCCAGGAAGCCAGAGGAGGAATCATGACTCTGAGGTCTTGCTCCTGATGCCCAGCACTGCGGCTTTCATTGCCTCTCTTCTCCCTCACTCCCTCAAATCCTCTCCCCTCTCCTCAAAAGAAAATACAGACTGCACTTGGAGCACTTGACTGCAAAGCTACAGGCTTGGTTTGCTCACTCGCAATGTGGATATTTGTAGATCTGCATCTACAAATGGTTGGTGTAAAAATATAAGAAAAACATACACTGAAAAAGTCATTATGTCAGTTATCACACAATGACAGGGCTACTGTTAAAATTGTTGCTGCAATCAATGGAGAGAGAGTGAAGAAAATAATGATACAGCTTCAGGGTGAGAGAGATGAGGAGTGAAATCTGGTTTTCCAGAGACTGCTAGACCTCTGTTTCTTTGCCTTTGTAGTAGGAATTATAATGCATGCCTTGAAGGATGGTGACAGAATTTAAATGATAATATGCACACTGAGTCAACTAGAAGAGAGATAGGGAAGTAGAATTTAATAAACGTATGCTCTCCTTAATGGATTATAGTTTTGTAGTGTTAAAAAAAAGTTTGTTCTCTCAGATTCTGATGTTCCCCAAATCGAGCACGGTGGTGCAGATCTGATTGCATCATCCTGCTAGTTGTGTTTTGCACCAGATTCCTGCAGAAGTAAGCAAATACAGGCACACTGATAGGAGGGCGAGCAGCACCAGCTTGGAATAAGAGCACCCTCCCCCAGCTTACAGAGATCCTTATATGTTAAGCTCAAAGTAAAGGTCTTGCAGTAAGTTAGAACTCTAGTACAAGAATTCCAGGGAGAAGGAAGGAAGATAGCACAAAGATAGAAAAGTAAACTCAGACAGCCAGAGAGAGAGAGAGAGACAGAGACAGAGACAGAGACAGAGACAGAGACAGAGATAGAGACAGAACTTCCAAAGTGCTATTTTTAAACATGGCTCTGATTTGAAACCATTTGGATCAATGTTTTTTGTGCATTTCCTTTGTTAAGAAAATAAAATGCCCAAACTAATGGGTGCAAGTAGAGTTTGACATGGAAGACAATGTTTACATAATTTTAAAATATTTAATAATTTAAAGGGAGAAATTATAATTTTCTAGTAATAAAAAAGGAAAATACCACATTATGTTCCAAAGTTCTTCCTGATGTGATGCCCTGAGAAAACTACAGCAAACCTAACAAATGTCCTACCCAAACTTGATGACAAGAACTACAGCCATTCCACAGAAGAGAAGCACTATGCTCTTCAAAATATCAGTGTCATGAAAGATAAAGCAAGGTGTGGGGTGCTCCAGATTTAAAAAGACAAAAGAGAAATTAAAACTGTGTGCAGTGTGTGGTCCTGTAGCTTACTATAAAAATAAAATTTGAACAATCTATAAGTTAGATAATAATAAATGTTAATTTTCATAACTTTGATAATCATGCTATAGTTATAAAAATCACCACCCTTGGTTGTAAGTAGAGTTAAGAGGCATAACATTTACAACATAATCCCCCAAAGCTCAGGATAAAAGTATAGTTAAAAAAAATATTTAACAATTATAAGTTGGAGTGAGAGGTGTACAGGTATACAGAAGTTATCTTTACTGTTCTTACAACTTTGCTATAAGTTTAAAATTATCTCAAAATAAATATTCAATGACCTAAACAGAATTCAAATCATTCAAATAATTCTTGAATATTAAATATGACATTCAAGTAATTCTTAGCTCTAAACTCAGCTTATGTTAATTATCTTAGCTTTCATTCCTTCTTTCCCATTAAATAACTTTCATTATAACCACAATGACCTGCTTTATTTTTCTCAGTTATATCCTGTACTTTTCCATCTTAGAATTTATGCTACTTAGACCTCTCAGTTAGACAGCCTTATCTTTAAACTTCTGAAATACTCTTCAAACCTAGACATCCTTAACTGCAAGTGAGCAATTGAAAGGAAAATATTTCAGTTGCCCATTTAGTTCTAAACCTTTCCAACCTTCTGTGATCCAAAGCAGATAATCTGGGGTTGACCAGATGTTCCCAAACTGGGTTATTTATGTTTGGGTTAGGTCAACCTTCTGGATGACTGAGTGGGCTCAGGCACCTATGTCACAAGCTCAGAGAATGGGAGCAGGCTGCCCCCTTGTGGTTCACAGTAGTACATCGACTTAGGGGAAGCAACTGTAAGCACCGAGGTTTACAGGAATGAGAAAATTCAGCGGTATAGTCTCATTTAATTAATCACAACATCCACTTTCTGGATTTTAAAGACTTAAGTTAATACAACTTTATCATTCTGTACTCTAATAAGATAATGTGTTATTATTAGTCACATAATAAATGATAGCAGAGATTATTAGAAATGCTGCGGTATACTAAGAGAAACTTAATGACAATTGATTTTCATGTCATCATTTCACATTCAAGGAATCTGCACTCCAGAAAAGGAACAGAGCAAGGCCTGCAGGACAGGCCATTCCACCTCATCCAGAGGAGTGTGGCCGCAGGGAGATCAGAAGCTGTGGGTTCAGGGCGGACAGAGCAAAACTAGCCTCGGTAGTTGCAGAACACTGTAAGTATGTAAATCTCACGTGTCTTGCCTCTTTCGCTCTTGCCGTCTAAAGCGGGCAAGGCAAGCTGTAGGCGGAGGGTTGTGGCAAGGGCAGGTGCCTGAGAAGGATGAGCGCGGCCCTCTGCGGCCCAGAGGCTGGCCTCTTTCCACTTGGGTGGGGGTTACGCTTCAGTTTCACTTTCTCAAGTTTGAGAGTCATTTCCTTTCAGATTCTCCCTCTAAGGTAGCCTCTCTTCTTTCCTCTCTTCCATTTGTTCATCTTTCTTTCTTGAAGCCTGGCAAAGAAAACTCTCCTGGAGCCGAGGCCCCCACACAGACCCGGATCTCCTTTGGATCTGGAAGCAGAGTCGTCTGGCTTCCCCTAGTTAACCAGCAGGGACGTCTTTGCAGAGCCCTGCTCTAGTTGTCCACCCTCACTGGTTTCCGCGGCACGCCTGCTCCTGGGGGCCCACATTTGCTCGCCTCACCAGAGTCTCTCTCGGTAGCTAAGGGGTGCAGTCTAACTTTGATGCCTTGGCCTCAGATCTGTAGGCTTTGCCTTCTGAAGAGAAGAGAGAAGAGCCTATCTGTGCTTAGAACCTGTCCTTCCTCCAGTCTGTGACCTCCCTGTCTTATCACAACCAGAACCTTCACCCGCAAATCACCTCTCAACTCTAACCACTCACTCTCCTTTTCTCCCTCATGCCATACATAGAACAGTCTACAGATTCTTTGTGTTATTGTATCTTTTATAAAAAAAAACAACAAGGTTTCACTATGTGTTTCAAGCTATCCTTAACCTCACTTTGTATCCCAGGCTGACCTTGAACTCCCAGCAATAATCCGGCCTCAACCTCCTTAGTGCTGGGATTACAAATATGAGCTGCCACACCTGGCTCTTGTGCCTTTAAATGCTTACCCTTTTTAAGATTTTAGAGTGCCTGGCCTAAAGAATCCAGTATTTTTTTAAATTTTTATTTCTTTATTGGATACAGGTTCTCCCTATGCAGGTCAGACTCATAGTGATCGTCCTGTCTCAGCCTCCTAGTGCTGGGATTACAGGTGTGTGCAACCATGCCTAGTTTCAGGGCAGTACAGCCTGCCTGAGGTTCCAGGGCCAGCACGGGGATTCCAGGTCTGGCATGTCATGTGGTATCAGATATCAAACTCTGGTCCTTGCACTTGCCTATCCAGGCACTTAGACCCCTGAGCTATCTTCCCAGCCCCAAGAATCCAATTCTAAGTATTCCTCAAATCCATGAAATCACTAGGTCTCCAGCACCTGTTCTTTACTTCCTCCTAAATTGATATGATCTAAATGCTTTTACCCCATCATTCAATGCCTGTGCTAAAATGTTAATTCCCAAATTGATGGTATTAGAAGTTGGGGGAGTTTTGGAAGGTAATTTTGGAAACTAGATAATTTTGGAAGACAGAACGCTTGTGACTGATTAATAACCTTATAAAAAGCACCTCACAGAGCTAGCTTTCTCTTTACACCATGTGAAGACACAGTGAAAAGACAGCTAGCTATATGGAAGCCGAGGAAGCAGCCCCTCATCAGACACTAAATCTGCTGGCACCTTAACCTTGAAATGCTCAGCCCCCAACTCTGTGAGAAATACATATCGGTTGGTTATAAGCCACTCAGTTTATTTTATTATTGTTATAACAGACTAAATGGATTAGGACAGTTCCTGCCCACCTTAAATATTTTTTTTTGTAATGAGTCTCACTGCACAGCTTGAACTCATCGTGGTCTTCCTGTTTTCAGCCTCCCCAGTGCTGGGATTACAGGCTTGTGTCATCATACCCAGATTCAGTGGCCTGCTCAGCACACCTGCGGGCATGGTCTGAGCAGCATGTGGTGCAAGGGATCAAACCCCAGTTCCTGCACTTGCCTAAGCAGTTAAATATTCTTCCACCCCCAAATTTTTCATTCCTCCTTTCCTTCCTAGTGACCAATTAGATCACTGTGATCTATTATGTTTGCTTATACCAGGTGCATGGTATAGGAAAGAACCCCTCTTGAAGTCCTCTTTCAAATTAAGAGCAATTGCATCAAATCCATGGAGTCACCCAAGGGCCCTTGCTCCCATCTTGCTAAGTCCCCAGATTGTTCATTTCCCGGTGCACTTGCAGCCTCATCACAGGGTCCCAGGCTCTGCCCTCCTCCACCCGCCATCCAAATCCCACTTGAAGCCTCTTAGGAGCCCAGTCCTTACAAGCGAATGGGCTTCAATCTGTAGTGCGTTGGAGCACGAACTCAGCGGGCAGCTGAACCATCCTGGGCTCGCAGCCTCCCAGCCACTGTGAAAACCTGAGTCCATTGTTTACTCTAAGGAAGACAGAACTGAGCAGCTATAAAGGAGGACAGCTTTCCCCAAAGGATCTTCTTTGGAATCAGGAAACAAACTGGGAAATACACTTTCTCCTCTAGGAGAATCACAATTGATAGCAGCTTATGCAAATCTCCAAGAAGCTGTGCCCTAAAGAAACAAACTTTTCTTTTGTTAATCCTTCCTAAAGAGTAAGCTAAGAAATAATATTTTAAATTATTTATCTTTAGATCTACCATCACACACGATCTCTCTCACACACATATTCTTGGATCTAGTTCATTTCTGAGTTCTATCAAGCACCTAGTAAAACAAATTTGAGCAAAACTGCAATCCAGCTCTCTAAAATGTGCCCTCTGTAGGTCTGAAAGAGATTGCTCTTTGGTCTACTAGACTAACAGTTAAGAAAGATAGAGCTGGACAGAAAGAATAACTTTCCTTCACTGACAGAAGTGGTTCAGGAACACAGGTGTGCTAGAAAAGCAAGAGGACCCCAATGTCTTTGGCTTGTTTGCCCCCAGAACACAGAAGCAGAGAGAAGGACAAGATGACCTTGGGAGACCCTGTTCTGCCTGGAGATCATTCAGGAAAACTTTGACATACTGAATGGCTGCCTTTTCTCCCTAGAGCTCTATCAGTTCTCCACCCAATTTTTAGCCTTTGGTTCAGGAAAGAACCAAATTCACTAAAAAAAATTCCCACCTCAGCAGTTGGAAGGACCACAATCCTTAAAAAATGGGCTTTTCCCACCCTGGGATCTGAGAGCTGGGTGGAGGCAGATGACCTGCATCTGGGCCCAGAAAGAGGGGCCCAGCTGCTCGGCAGAGCGGGGACTCTGCGACAGCTTCTCTATCCTGGGAAGGCCTCTCTGGACAGCTGTCTTGGCTCTGCCCCAGGTCCAGGCAAGCCGCCAGCGAGCTCTTTTCAGCTTCAGGATTTACGGCCAGCCCCATCCAACTGTTTGATGGGTGCATCCATGTTCAGAAACTCCTGAATTATCACAAATCTCAGGTTATATGCAGAGAGAACAGTGTTCTTCAAAAGCAGTTTTAACTTGTTTTGCAATGGATGAGAGCATTTGAGTGACATTTTTATTAACTTTACAATAATTTCTTACCAAATATCTGTCACATAAAATTTTCATTATCCATAGTAAACTACATGTAGTTATGAAAGGTGGAAAAAATAGGTTGTATAGATGGAATAGATGTCTAAAGCCGAGAGAAACTTATCAAACATTCTCCTTCTTGATTCAGAAAATTAAGTAACAATTCAGTGACTAGTGTTAATTCATATGTTTCCCTCTGGGCTTTTGCTAAATTCCATGAAAAGGAAAGAATATCCCTCTTGGAACGACAAACTGTCCCATGACAAGGCACCAAACTGCTGGATCACAGTGGTAATAAATAGCTAACTCCTTATCTCAGTTAGTGTGAGAGTTTTTATTTTTAACGAAAGAAAAAAAATCAACACAAATCTCATTAAAAAATGGAAAACATAACCAAACAAGTTCATGTCATCAAAAATATAGAGGCACTTAATGTTTTCCAAGGCTGATGAGAGAAGATCAGATGAGAGAATTTCTTCTTTTTAATAAACCATAAATAGCAATGTTCTTTTTAGTAATAAATGTTCATTTTATTAATAAGTTATATATAGAAACTTTCATTAATTTATTTTTATTAATATGCTATGTATAGAAATTGCTTGTGAAATGGTTTCCTTAATGATAGACATAGAGCACACTGGACAAGTGAAAAAATATTACTTTTCAAGGATCTTCAAATTAGCTTATGTTTGTGAGTCTTTGTTTTGGTTGCTTTACTTGTTTACATTCAGAACCATTATCCCCAGTGTACAGCCTGGTAAACTGAGGCTTAAAATGTATTCAGAAGTACAGAGCCATTCACAACCAAAGCCAGATTTCAAAACCTTCTCCTCTAATTATGAATTTATCAGTGTTCAAAAAATGATGGCATTTTTGCCAGGACAAAATATTTCTTGTGCTATAACATGTCACATTTTCAAAGACACTCAGCCTCTCTGGTCTCCAACAGCTAAATACGAGCATGAGTTTCCCATCACTATGAAAACGAAATTCCTTCACAGATTACCATAGAGGTTGCCCATAGAGACAACACTCTCCACATCTAAAACATCAAATGCAAATGTCAAAAATAGGAATACCAGAAATGAGGACTGGAAGAAATTTCAAGCATCTCATTAGTTTAATTTTATATTTAACTCATACAGAAAAGAATAGTAATGAAGAGAACAGGGGAGTATTTGCTTTAGTTCTTTTACTTGTCTATCTTTAGCATTTATAAATTACTGAAATTTTTATTGAACATTTTCTTCTACATAGGAAAAAACGTAGTTGGAGAGAACATAGATATTTGAGGAAGATAGAAAAAGAAAAAAACAATTATTATTTTTCTTATAATATACTTAAGAAAACAATTATGGAATTTAAATTGCTGACCAAATCTTATCTTCTTTCCACTGTTGATAGTCAATGGAACTGCCTTACTGGTGAGTGGGAAGGGAATTTGGGAACATGGTAAAAAGAGATACTAATACAGTTGCAGCCATAAAGTTAGAAAGAAAAAAATGGATATGTGAAAACCCATCATATTTAGCATATTAGAGGAATTTCTTAATATTAGCATATTAGAGGAGTTTCTTAATAAATACTGCAATAAATATTTATAAATAAATAATACAGAGAAGGAAGCAGGATGAGATATAGATAGATAGATAGATAGATAGATAGATAGATAGATAGATAGATAGATAGATAGATATGCAATAGCACATCAAACAAAGAAGAAAGTGTATCAAAAAGTACTAGAGATACCTGGCAACACTGATTGCCACCAAAAGCCAGTGAACTGAATGACACTTCTGGGGTGTAACAGATTTTTTTAAGTATATCTTTAAGAAAGTAGCCATTTACTTTAAAAAGCAAAGCTTCAGAGTATCTTAAACAAAAATAAGTTAACACAGAAAACTTGTTTACATGTATGTATACATTATTTGAAACCCAACTTCTGGAGAATTTTTCAGAGTGCAAAACAATTATTAAATTACACTAACATGGGCCCAGACATGGCACCGTACACCTTCACTGAGATATGTGTGATATGATTTTCGAAAGATAGAGTAATTTCATCTTGTCTCCCCTCCTGGGACAGTAGTGAGATTCTAGCTATACAAGAGGAAGAATTTCCCAAACTTACATCATTCAGTGGACTGTACCTTCCCTCACTGGGAAAAGATCCCATGATGCTTTGCAAGGACCCAGGCTGCTTTCTGAATGGAAGGGCCTCCTACTTGTGAGCTCAGCAGATGTTATGTTCTTCAGTGTCCTGAGCCAGAGCAGAGGATGTGGCTGGGGTTAGAGGTGGGGCCTGTGCCGATGCCTGTGTAGATGTGTGTGTGTGTTCTCATTTCCGCTTCCCCTTTCAAGCTGGCAACAGCAGTTGAATGAGAACAGAGACAAAGGCACAATTTACACCATGAGATTATCTTATTGTCCTTGCCCCACTCCCCAAATTTGGGAGGGGCACTGCTCAGCTGTGAGAACTGCTTTACCTCAAACTCAACTTTCTACCAGCAGGTGGGTAAGTATAGCTCTTGCCTCAATTTTAAGGCTGTTCTTGTTAGAATTAAACTAAGAGACAGAAGGAAACAGGTCAGAGAAAAGTCAAGAGATAACTGGGGAGAAAGCCTCAGTCTTACTGACTTCAACCTTACTAACACCATCATTGGGTGCCTAATGGAACAAGGAGAGCCCATTATATTTTCTCCTATTACCAGAGAAGTAGTCATTTTAAGGTCATAAAACATAGACTGCTTTGATGACATGAATCAATATTTAGGAAATTTTCACACTTCTCACCTGAGAAGTTCCTCTCTGTATCTTGTAGCACTCACTTTTGTAGTCATTTCAGTCTAATTCCAACTTTAAAAAATTACAAAGCAGAAAAGTCTCCCAGTTGCATTCCAAGTCTTATTCTGACATCCACAGGTTAGAGAATTGGGAACACTGGGCCTGGGCCAACTTTGCTTTCTATGAGAGGGACCTCTTTCCTCAGAGAATGCAAAGGAAAGGTTTTGTGGAGATAAACTACAGCAAGATATGTAGAAGTGAAGGAGGCAGGAAGATATACCCTGTTGTGTTAAGTAGAGGACTAAAGGTAGTCAATATCCTATATGGATTGGATTTCAGGGTCTGTATCTCACAAAGGAATATATTGATACCTCAGTGATCCTCATAATAGTTGAGAAGGTCCCTAACTCCACTTGTCTCAGGGGCAGGCAGACTGGGCATGTCACCACCTACATGACTCTTGGGGAGGTGGAGGAATGGAAAGATCTTCCCCACTGGGGTTTTCCCACACCCCTGTGCCACAAGCTTACTAGTGGGGGAAGGTAAGTGATCCTCAAAGACAGAGCACAGAGAACCTCAGAGCACTCCCACAGAAGCGGTTTGATGAGAGGAGAGTTTAGAAAGGAAGTGCTGGTGACTCTGCCTACCATATATTTCCATGAATAGAGAGGCAAGGGAACTTTCTAAACAGAGAAAGGGGGCTAGGGATACAGCTCAGTGGCTCAAGCACCTGCCTGGCAAGCACAAGGTCCTGAGTTTAATTCCCAATACCACAACACTAACAACAAAACATGCTCTAAACTGTTCAGGGCAGTGCCTAGTAGAGAAGGTCGGAGGTTGGAGGCTTGAAATTTGTGTGTCCAACATTCAAATTCAGTGGTCATTCAGCTTCAGTGGTTAGAACCACAGATCTGGTTCTCCTGGAATCTGAAGCATTATTGAGAACAGAGGAAGCTGGGTCCACAGTGCAACTTTATTCAGAATACAATCAAAGATAACAAGGTGAAGACATAACAGGTGAGACAGAAAACATCTATCAGGTGCTTTCTTCTTGCTTTCTTCTTCATACCCCCCCCCCTAACAGCTTGGAGACTGTTTCAACCATACTAATAGCACATTATCATAACTCTTTTAGCTCTCTAAAAGTTAAGGTGTGATCAGGAGATTAAGTATTCTGGTGACTCCAGAGACCCAACTCAGTCATTTTCAGTTAAAGTTTTGTGATTTAGATGCTAATAGCCAATGGAGAAAAAATTTGGCCTTTGCCCCTACTAGAAATCACAAACTGCATTCTGGGCTACAATAAAGGGAAAACATCAAGCACTTGCTTCCACTTGCAAAGTGGCAGCTGTCCTATTTCCCCCTAAGGGACCAGGCTGAAGGCACTAACCCAGTGCTCACAACACTGTGCCATGCATACACCCAAACCCAGTGCAGAAGGGCTGCAATGTAGATTTTGGTTGAAAATAAAGTTCGATCAAATGAGCTGAGGGATTCCAAGAAAAGCATGCATAGCTACTGAGAGAGAAAATAGAGGAATAAAAAGGAGTGCCCAAGGGAAGAGTTTCATTATTAAGAAAATGGATCTAAAGAATTAAAAAAATAATTGGAAGAGCAAACTCATAGGTCATGAAGTATGCTCATTCTTCCTACCATCTCTAGGCACAATCATCTGTAAATCAGTCCAAATGAGTGAATGGCTTTTTATTATTCTTGATGCCTCACTGTCTATCCAGATGAAAATTTAAAACAAAACAAAATTGACATCTTCCACTGAAGTCACGGGATTACTTTTTCCTAAGTGCACGACTTTAATATTTCTTACAGCTATCTACAGCCCTCCACAAAACTCATCCACATCCTGAAAGTGGGTGTAAGGGAAAAAGTGAAGGACAGAAAAAGAGATCTTCTCCTTTCAGCGTTTATTCAGCTAAACTTATTTTTAAGAAGAAAGGTGGCGGGCCAGAGGGATAGTTCAGTGGCATAAGTGCCTGCCAGGCAAGCACAAGGTCCTGAGTTCCCTCTGGTACTGCACGCTATGCTGGTGCACACCTGTAATTCCAGTGCTGGGGAAGCTGAGACAGGAGGATCGCTACAAGTCTGAGCTGTGTAGTGAGACCCTGTAATGAACAAATAAATAAATAAAAAGAGATTTTGAAAAAGAAGAAGAAAAGTGGAAACTGTGCTGTTGGTTAAGTGGAATTTTTCTTGCTACTGTGGACCAAATGGCATCCACCTTTTTCCCTGAAGTAGACTGAAGAGCTCTCCTAAACCACAGAGTCAGAGTGATCAAATGCTATACGCAGGGAAGTTTTGTATTGATGATCTTTGAAACTGCAGTAACATTGAAGAGGGTTCGAAACTAGGAAGGTCTTTCTCATATGTGAAGGAACGTGAGGGTCTGTTGCACACTGGGGATAGATAGACTGGAGCTCAGCTGGCTGGAGGTACAGTATGTCCTCCTGTCCACAAACAGAAAACCACTGGCTGTTCTGGGATTCCCCGTGGCCCTTTGCAATGGTGGGGATGTATACAGTTGTAAATGCGGAAGGTCTTGCGGGCCACATCATGGAAACTCTGTTTCCTTTTTCTCTCTTCATAGCTGTTGCACTCTCTGTCCCAATTCACATATTCAGCTTGAGGCATAGCAACAGAGAAGAGGAGAGGCCCGTCTGACCCATTGTCCTGGGAGGAGGCCAACAGCTTCAAAGATTGGGCCTCAGAAACCAAGAGGATACGTGGCAGGAGAAAGTCTACATTATATAAAGAAAGTACATGCATGTGTGGGGCCCAGAACTTATGAGTTGGACTCCAATTTACAACCACTAACACTCTATATGAATCCAGGTAAGTCAAAGTCAGTCTCTCTCCTCTCTCTCTCTCTCTTTCTCTCTCTCTCCCTCCCTCCCTCCTCTCCTCCCTTCCTCTCCTCTCCTCTCCTCTCCTCTCCTCTCTTCTCCTTCCCTCCCTCTGCAGTATCCTCTACTGCAAAATAAGTAACCAGGATTAGATTATCTCTCTGATCCCTATTCTTTTGGATTTTAGATAAGAATGAGGAATTTTCACTGTTTTTGGTCATCTCTACCTAACAACATCCATCTCTAACCATCTAGATTTTTCACACTCTGCTATACTCTGCTGCTTCCCTATTCATAAAAATGTTCGTTTTTTTAGGCTGAACACCAATTAATAATACCTGTTGCTATCATTTACTATATACTTGACTTTAACTTTCAATAACCTAAGAAGTTCAGCACATTATCTATTTACATGCTAAAAAAAAAACCTTAGGTATAGAGAGAGACATCATTTTACCAAGGACATACATGTGTAAGCTGACAGCACTGATTCCAAACAAGCCTTGCTCTGATTTCAAGGCCCAAAGTATGTGTACCATTTTGGGTTTCTAAATAACACTGTGGACTTCAAAGAAAAAGAAGCATTGGCCCTCTTACTGGTTTCCTTAAAAGCATCTCCATGTTGAAGTTCCTATAAGCAGAGCTGGCATTTTCCAGCGACAAAATAGTAGGCCCAAGATTGTTGATGAAATATCAGAGTATGTCCACAGCAAATTATAGTGAGTTTTCATTGCTCCAAGCCTTCTGAGTGCTTATCACCAGCACAGCTATGCCAGATATTCCCACAGATTTCCCCAGTGGAATCCCAATACCTCTGCACCACACCAGTCAGACACTTACAAGACCAACGTGGGGGTTGTGACTACTGTCAGTTCTTATTGCTCTGTGACACCCTAAAATCTCTGCTGCATGCTCTGAATGCCACATAATCTGAAAGCAATGTGGAATTCTGGACACATTTTCTTTCTTCCATAGAACCTATATTTCTGAACTTGAGATGGCAAAGGCATTTGCCAGGATTAAGTAAAATTCTTTACAGAACAGTTTATGGACAAATATGAGGTCACCTACACCTATCAGTTATCACATATCCCTATTGCTTAGACTTACCCATTTCAAAGTATACTAAAACTCCAACTTCATCCCTAAGAAAACAGAGACTAAAAGCACTAATGTTCTCATTGCAGCAATAATGACATATCCTGAAAGGTTCTCTGCTGCAGCCACAGTTCCTTCTTCTAATGATAATTTTACTTGGAAGATAATCATTTCTCAGCTCTTCAACAACTCCCTGATCTTAAATGACTAGAAATGATTCCTCTGATTTAATCACCATAATTACTGCTACAATTTCTGTTTTCACTGTAAACATACTGCTTTAATATCCACATGCTGAGAGCAAGGAGAATGCTCCTACTCTACTTGGCTGGAGTCAGGTCCCATAGCTTGACATCTATTTTGTAGGATGATTCAAGGAATGAATCTCTAGAGATATATAGGGATGTGGGAAGTACAATGGCTGGATGTGATAGCAGAGGGGGAAACAAGGCTTGAAGTGATTAGGACAAGAAATGATTGATCCAGCAGTGGGGATTTGCTGGCTTAGTGGAAAAGTGCGAGGCAACATTCCCAGAGCCTTGAAACCTATATCCTCATAGAGCATAGACTCAGTACAGTAACATAATGTAAACCAGTATCAAGAAGGCTGGTATTAGATTCCACAAGGAATTTTTGACTAAGAAATTAGTGAAAACTTATAATGGAAAACTCTGGAAATTAGTTTAAAAATAGCTAAAATTTAAATAGCTTAAGTTAGTAAGAATTATGTCATTATACTATATCAGCAAAGGATTAGAAATGTTGTACATAAGCTTTTCTTCTCTTTAAGTTTGGTAACATATATAAATAGAATCTGAAGTCATGAAGGTTCAGGAGCATCTGTTGTGGAGCATATGTCTCAATGACATATAGTAGTTGAGAAGAATCTTTCTGTAAACAGTATGATTCTTGCCTCTCTGAAATGCATCATCTGAGAGGCACCCCATTGCAAAGTACTGTGTGGGCCTGAGAAAGGGTTTAGGGGAGAGTCACAGGAGTGGTTCTTAGTGATGAGAGTATCACTCGCTGTTGGGCTGAAAATGGCACGGGTATGTGTGCTAGCGGGTAGAGGTTGGTTATAAAAGAATGTCTTCGATTGAATTTTAAGTAGTAGAGAGTAGGTTTGTCAGAGGAGAGAAGAAGTTGGACAAAATGATAAGCTAAAGCCACAAAGTGGAACACACAACAAGTCCTGATAATCAGTGAGGAACGTGGTCTGAATCGCATTCACGTGGGGTTCATCTCAGCTTCTCTTGCTCAGGCTCACCACTTTCTGGGACCTGAAAAAGTTGTGAGACCAGGAACCCACAGCTCAGAGTGAATTTCAAAGTTAATTTCTTAAATGACATAACTCTAGGGATTACTGGGCCATTTCCTACTTTGATTAGAAAATTATATAAATATATTTTATTTTGAAGATTCTAGTCCCATAAATATTTCAAGCTCACCTAGAGTTTATGAAAATAAATTCATAAACATTAGTCCCGGTGGCAATTTTAAACAATATTAAATCTCACCAATTCATTTTCTGGATAATAATATTGATTGACATCTAAATGGAAGACTCAGGTGGATTGCCAGAAGTCACTGAATCAGACAAAAATGATGGAAAATTTATCTATCTGCCCTTATTTCCAGTCAATGCTTTTTTCACTGTGTTAGGGAAATTTTTTAATGAATTATTTCAAAGAAACATCTGCATGTCTTTCTCTCTGTTACATGGGGTCTCAAGACATTCCAAGCTGCTGTCCTGAAGTCTGTGTGCCCATCTTTCAATTTGCTCTAAAATCACTGCTGATGTGTTTATCTAATAACCATTCAAAAACTTCCTTCAGTTTCTTGTCTCCCAGCAGTGCAGCTTCCTCTTGTTATCGTGAGCCAGGCATTTCCCCCCTCCACTTCCTAATAATTTCTGTTCTTATCATATTTCCTTGTAACACGCTTGGACAATCTGGCAGAGATTTGGGGAAACTGATTCATTCAATTCCCCAGCCCATGTCCAGTTCATCAAAGCTGTGAAAACCTTGCACCTTTTGTTTCAGACTTGAGACCACTTTACCTGTTCAAGGAACAAATGATCCCGCCTTGCCTGAATTGCTTAGACAATGCCTGCTCTTCACAGTGAGCAGTAAAGCATTCATCTATCTAGTATTTTTGTTATCATAACTATAATGGCCATTCATTTGTGAACTTTTGTTTGGAATCCTTTAAGCACTAAGGATTCTGTTTCCATAGGCACTTTTTAGGTGTTTCTATTTAACAAATTTTTGTGTATATGACATAGAAACAGACTGCAGGCAGAAATCACCAGGCAAATACAACTTCTGTTCTCAACAATGGGCACTTACAGGGTAGAAACAAACCTTCTGTCCTTTCTCCAACTTTCAACTCAAAACATTTTTACGCACTTAGTAAACACATGGCAACTTTTGCTATTAGAATTTTGAAGTTGTTCTCCCTGCATGTGTCTACAATAACTGCACAGCTCTGGATTCCTATTTGAAATAGTCAGCTACAAAATATATACTCATTTAGATGATAAGTGCTTGTTAAGTCACTACTGTGTGTTAAATTCTGGCTTAGGCATTAGAAACTCAGTGGCAAATGAGCCAGTCAAGCATCACTACACTCTTAGGGCTTCTAATCAGAAGATCAAATAATGAATTAGATATATAAGTTAAAAAACACATAGAAAATATGTTAGTAATAAGCAATAAAATAGATAAGTAAACAAAATATACAGAATGATATCAATAGTAACCAAGAAGAAAAAGCCCTAGGGGGAAGCACTCAGTGGCAGTGATTAAAGAGTCTGCAGAAGCCAGGCCTGGCTTCAGAGGAAGCTGGTTAGGAGCTGTCCTTTACAGGTCAAGTGCAACAAAGACTGAGGGACAGAAAGAGGAAAAGGAATAAAATATGAGAAAATTGAGGATTGCAAGACACAAGGAAAATGGTCTATAGAATGCTGAGATATTTTCAGAAATGAAAGAGAAATATCAAATAGATTCCTATTGCAAACAATGTTGTAGTTCTCTATCATCCCAGTCAGTGAGATTCCAGCGCCATGGTAGGCATTATGGGGAGTTAGCTCTGAAAAGGGGTCCGTAGTACTGGAATAGCGGATGCTAGAGCTCTGATGTCTCACCAAAAACCTGAGACAAGAGAAAGGGATTGAATTTTCCAGGGTATGCCAGGAGGGAGTAGAAAAATGTATGTCACTTTTATCCCTCGCTCCCCTTTCTTCTCCTCTTCTTCCTTCCTCCTTTCTTTTCTTCCTTTTTGTCTTTCTGTTATCCTCCCTTCCTGACCTCCTACCTTCCTTTTAAATACCCCTAGTCACCAAAAAATCTTCTTGTGATGTGGACGAGGTCCATTTACTTTGGGAATTAAAAGCAATAGACAAATCAGCCTTCGACATTGTCTACTCTAGAGCCAAGAGGGGTCGACGCATTAAATATTTTGAAAGCAAGACTAGAATAACACAGTGATTAAGACTTTTCAGACTCTTCATGAACCTTTCTGGTGGCAGTTCTATCCTGTCCTTATTATTTAAGAACAACTAGTGTCATCCCTGCTATCTTTCTTAGTGGCTTTCCTATAACACAAGTTTAATTCAATGTCCCCTAAAAGGCACAAAATCCTTTTGCTTGTAATGAATCCCAAAGTTTCACTGAGCTAATGGTCATCTCACCTGAGAGAGGAAAATGTCTCTAACTGGACCTGAAGAGAAAGCTTCTGCGACTGGGGATATGGCTCAGTGGTGCAGCTTCTGCCTGGCAATCACGAAGTCCTGAGTTTGATTGCTGGCACCATGAAAAAGGAAAACTTAAAGAATCCATATCAGGGAGCAGTAATTATGTGTTATTTTTCTCTGGATATGTTCTGCCTGTGGCAAGCAAAGGCATCTAAAACAATTTTATTGCACTAGAAAGACATTTTATGTTCACAATGTTCTTTTCAAAAAATAGCTATTTTAGTGCCTAAATTGTTGAATGCTTCACTAGTGATTTTGTTTTTTAAGTCTTGGAAGAACAGAAGTCCCTGGAAACTAGCACTCTTCTTACTTTTTTCTCTTATTTTTGCTATGTCCAACAATTAAAAGTATAGTTCTGAGGATGAAGTCATTTATGGGTGTTCAAGGAAATAAAAGGTGTCATCATTTAAATACAAAATGTCCCCCAAAGTCTTGAGTACTAAGGGCTTGATCTTCAATGCAAGATATTCAGAGATGGGGCCTAGACTGGTGACTGGGTCGTAGGAGTGTTAACTTCATCAAAGGACTAGGCCCATTGATGAGTGTGTAGCTGAGCTATTTTAGGAGGTGGGGCCCAGCTGCAGGAAGTAGATCCCCAGATAAACGACTTTGCAGTAACTATGCCCTCCAACCCCTTCCTCTCTGGCTCTTCCTGCACTGTTTCCCAGCTGCCGCGGTGCACAGCAGCCCCCACCACTGGCTTCTACCATGTTTCTACTGCAGCACATGCCTTACAGCAGTGGAGCTGCTGGCCATGAAAATATGAGCCAAAATTAACTTTTCCTGTTCTAAATTGCTTGTGTCAGTAACAAAAAGTTGACTAACACAAAGGGGAAAAGAGCAAAAGTCCTGGTCCCCCACCAGCTCATTCGTTGTGTGGGACCTGCACGTGGCCAGAGAAAAGATACATTCTCCTCCCGTCTTACTAAGCTCCAGCTGGACAATTGAATGAGTCTTCCCCTCTCTCATTTCCTTTTTGAATCTGTGCATAGAGATATTGTTATGTATTTTTTTAAAATATAGAGAGCTGTTTATTAGCATTAAATGAAATATAAGTATATAGATCGATAATTGTATTGATAAACAGGGTAAGACTCTTGTAGCTATGTAGATGTACAACTTTGCAAATCGGAAAGTGAACATCCTAATGTGCTCATTGCTTCTAAGCAATGTCTCCTTTTTTCTTTCACAAGCTTTCTTTTTCTTTTTCCTGAAAAAATCCTATGAACTCTTAATATATCAAACTGGAAACAAAATAAATTGAGACAAAAAGTGAATTTTATCAATTTTAAATTAAAAGACATGTTAGTTTTGATGAAAGATTCTGAGACAAAATCCTTAAGAATCAAAGAAAAATTTGGGGGGAGACAAGGTTTTGTTTATTTATTTATATTTTAGTTTGGCTTTATTAGCATGGGTGCAGTACATAAAGATTACATTTCTTGAAGAGTTGGTAATGTACATATTTTAATTCCTTTTTCATCCCTTGCCCTTCTCTTTCTTCCCTCTCCACTATTTCCTCTACCATAAGAAGTAGAGATTTTCCTGGGCTCAACTCTAACCGTAAATCACAAATCCTTTCTCAGTGTCACTCAGATCCTGTGACATTTGAAGTTTTCAAACTTTCTCACTGAAAAGATTTGTTCTAGCATTTAGCTACTTTTAGAGCACTTGCTTTTGTGGGGAAGAGGATAGAAGATGGGCCAGGCATCTCCTCCCTCCTGACAGATAAAGAAATCAGGCTGCTTTTAGCAAAAGTGGGAAGAATTGAGGCAACCTTGACAGCAGTGGTTTCCAAACAAAAACTGAAAAAGAATCACTGTGCTTCAACTCTGAGGACATCATTAAGGTAGTGAGAGACCCTGAAGTGTGAGCTAGAACCATGGAGGCCTCTGTGCTGAGCCCCACGTCCTGGGAGAAACGGCAAGCTTGGCTCCGTCAGAGCCGTAACTGGCAAACGCAGGTCCTGGAAGAGGAAGCTGCAGCCGCCCTGCAGGATGTCCCAGACCCAATGCCTTCCAGCCTGGATGATGTTTTCCATGAAGGTAAGAAGCTGGAGGCACCACACAGGAGGGAGAATGTGGGTCTGCAGAGGGTGGACTTGCAAGTCTTTGCTGGGACTAGAATCTCAGGAAAGCTCATTGTGTCTGGCTTAAACAGATGTAAGTGAAGAGGTATAAAGTAATTCAAATATGAATTGTCTGAGAAGGAAGCAAGCTTAAGATTGGGAAAAGGAAAGGGATATTTTTGCATTGTCCAGAGAAGCTTCTGCAATAAACTGAGGCTAAGGGTTGTCTGTACATGAACAGCGAGGGATGTTTCTATGTTGTTATGTAACAATACTACACCCAGGCTGCCCCTGGCCTCTGGACTTTGCACTGACACTAACAAGGTGTGTGACTTGTGGGAAGTTATTTGCCTAGGCCACACTTGTCCAACAGAAGCAGTGGGCACTTTTCTGAATGCTTCTCAGAGGGTTGAATGAGCCCACAGACATGAGGGCAAGACAAGAGTTTTGAAAGACATAAACCTATCTTTGCTTATTTGGTAGGAAACAAATGGTGCACAGTTGTGCTTTTGCTGTGTTTTGTTTTTTGAAAAATAGACATCCCTGTACCCAAAACTTGAGGGGAAAAAAACAGTGGGCCTGACATCTTTTTAAGTTCCTGAGGAGAAGGGAGACAGAGAGAAGACAGATCCACTATCTTTATAAATTATTTATTAAATTCATGTCTTACAGAAAAGATTTGGGGAGGGGTCACAATGGCTTACAGAAGGACAAAGTTGGGGGCCTGCCCCTTAGCTCAGTTATTTAAGTGCCTGCTTAAACAAAGCCGTCAAGCTCAGCTTGCTGTGGTTCGATCCCCAGAACTCAAGCCAGCCAAACCTGCCCTGAAGACATTCTGAGCCAGCAAAAAAAAAAGAAAAAAGAAAAAAAAAATTCCTTCTCCTATAATATTCAAATGACGGAACTAAACAAAAAAGGGGATACAGATGAATGTCCACTTTGTATCTGTGTATTCAAAATGGTTAGGATGGATATATAGTTACATTCTCTTAATGAATAGAGGGATTTGTTCTAGTAGTCTTTGTATATAGGATATCATGTCCACATCTTGTACAGCAAATAACCACTAGGAGGAGAGTATGCAATGTGTTAATTATTGAAACTGTCCTACCATTTTGATTTGACGAGATTGGGCCCGTTCAGGGTGGTATGGCCGTAGACACCAATTTGATTTGCAACTGTCTCATTGCTATTTGTTTCTCAATAAAATTATGGGGAAAAAAAAAAAGGACAAAGTTGTGGAATGGAGCAAGGTGGGGAGCGGCAGGGCAGAGGTCTGCTCTCCTTCCAGTCTCACAGTAATCGGGTATCTGACTTCTCTAGGAAATCCAGTCAACAAGATTGAAACCTGGCTGCAGGGCTGCGGGTGAGTTTGGGTGAACCAGGGGGCTAGGTATGGGTGATGGTGGAATGTGCTGGCAGGCAGCACCCTTGGGAATTCAGAGATAGGAACATGGATGGGAGCTAGGCCTAAGGAAATAAAGTTGAAATCATGATTGGAAGGGGAGTCGTGGGGGATGGGTTCAGCTGGTGACCCAGGCTGTGACTATCCAACTCTGAAGAGGGGCTAGGTTCAGCTTACTGAGTAGCGTGGGTAGGCTCAGTTTCAAATCCCTACTGCACTGCTTCCGCCTTCCGAATGACTGATGTCTCTCTTGCGACAAAAGAGGAGAAGTGTGAAAGCAGATCACTTTTCCTGACCAGAACTTCATCACCATTCAGTGTCTACCTTAGAATGTGGGGGAAGGGCTGGGGGCTGACCCAGGCAACAGGTTAAGAATGCAGGCTTTCTGCAAGAGTGTATTGTTGCTGCTCAGGAACACTGAAGTAGGGGAACCTGCAGCCCATCAGTGTCTGTCATTTTAGATTCAGTCTCCTCAGCCATGAAGAAAGCCTCAGTGACCCAGTGAAGCCTGACTATTTCTGTAAGAATGATCCCTCAGAGTGTACAACTCCTACCTGCTCCTTACTGTCCCTTTAACAATGTCTTAAGTTTTATATAGACTTTAATCTAAACTCACCTATTAGTTGACATAAATAAAACTGTCCTTGATTATTTGGTAGGAATTGAAGAACACTGAATAATCCAGAATTGTTTATTTTAACTCTGCCTATGAAGACATGGCCAAGGATTGATTTTGTGCTTTTCTTTGCTGTCAGCAAAACATGTTGTCTTTATTGTCCTAATCTTACTTGCAATTCATTAACTTTAGGCAAATTAGGAGGACTTCAAAATACCTAAAGAAAAAAGGTGATGAAAACAAGCCTGTTTGCAGATTTGGGCGTGAAAGCTGGGATTAGAACGTCCCCGGGTTTCACAGTGCTGTACGTGCTTGTATAGGAGAGACTGTTGGCTCAGTTAATGTCCTTATTTTGTTAATTACTTTTGAGTCTTAATTCACATCAATAATTATTTGTTGTACATTTTCAAAATGTTTGCTCACCTAAATGGCTGGAAGAGGTGTCATGTATTTTAAAGTATAATCCTTGATTTCCAATATACCATTTGTTCTTCTGGTTGAGATGGTAAATTTGACTTATAATACTGTAGATACGTTTAGGGATTTTTATTTGAACTATGTATAAAACAGAATCATAAAATATTATTTTTGACTTAGGATTTGCATCACAAGTTTCAAGACCCAAAATGCTCCAAATTCTGAAACTGTTCAAGCACTGACATGATACCCTAAGTAGGAAAGTCGCACTTGATCCATGTGACAAGTCATAGTCAAAATACAGACACACTAAAAATACTGTGGAAAACTATCTTTAAGCTATTCAGATAGAGTATACTGCATAAGATATATAAATGAATTTTACATTTAGACTTGTGTTCCCTTCCCCAAATATAACTCATTATGGATATGAAAATATTTGGAAATCCAAAATCTGAAATAGATCTGGTCCAAGCTTTTTAGATAACAGATGCTCAACTTGTCCTGAGCAATGATAGCACAAGTATTAAGTGTAAGAATAAATCCAGGGCCAGTGAGATAGCTCAGCAGTTTAAAGTGCCTGCTTAGGTAAGCTTGGCAATCACAGGGGACCACGGTTCAATCCCTGGCATCACATGTCACACCAGCCCCGCCTTCAGGGTGGACTGAACTGGCCAAAAAAAAAAAAATAAATCCAATACTGTATCACTACATGTCCACATTAAATATCATAGTAGTAGATAACTATATTTGATTACCATAGTAAATATTAACTTCTATTAATATTTTAAATGTGCTTGGATGCCACTTGAACATATACTCATAAGTGAAATAAACCAGACACACATGTGTAAATATAGTATAGTTTCCCTAGTATAAGAACTCAAAAGAAGAAATACAAATAGAAAGGTTTAATACAAGTAAAAGGAAAGCAGGATCTCAAGGACTAACTAAACAAGAGAGGGAAAGGAGAAGAGCTAGGAAACATGAATAAGTCAAGCCATACAGTTATATGTAGAAGATGGGCAAGGCAATGCTCCTGAGAATCTTCAGAAGATTTTTGAATCTATCAGTTAATTGGAAAAATTCTCACCCTCACTAACTATATATACTGATACCTGTGAACTAAGCTACCGCACTGCAGATGGTAATCTGTAATAGTAGTTTCATGCTTGGAATGCCTGTCATTCTGGTCTTCTGAATACAGGCTGCTTGTTATGACATGACAGTTGATGCTATGATGTCTCTCAGGTAGATGGTTGTTCAAAAAGAAGGGGGTGGTGAATGAAAGCAAGAGACAGGAAAAGGAATAATGTGGGACTGTCCTGCTTCAAGGTTGTATATGGTGAGATTTTTGGACTTATGTGTAAACATAAGAAGTATATAATTATGCAAATTTTTAAAATATATTCTAATTTTTAAATTTTTGTTATTATATTCTGTAGGGACTTAAAGTTCAGCATATCAATACTTGATGAAAAATACCTGTTCCATATTATGCCTAAGATGTTTGATATGCACACAGATAGTGAGGTTAAGCTTAACAGCCTAAGTTGTATGGTAATAACAATAAGCTTGTCTTCTGGATGGTTAACAACCTAAGTTTGCAGACCAAAATTAGAGAAAAAGGAGGGCTGCAAGGAAAGCCAACATTTGGGCCCTAACCTTCTAAGGTCAATTAAGACTCAGGACATATGAGAACCTGTACTGTAACGTCATGTACCTCAGTAGTGTCCCAAATTTTCTGATCAAGAAGATTATGGGGCCAAAGAGGAAAGTGATCGATGATGTAGAGTGTGCCTAAGGAGAGTCACATGGAGAGAAAACATTCTCTCAAGCTTTCATAGAGAGCACATTGGCCTAGCAATGGCCGTGACTCATCCACATAGCTGACACTGACAAAGGATCTACAATCTGAGGTACAGGATCTCAGGATAAATCCTGAAGGGATTTCACTGACCTTATCAGACCCCAAAGCTACAACTCTTGTTGCATAAGTCCTGCCTTACCTTGGTCTTAACCATCCAGCAGAAAAGTATAAAAATGAAATATAAGAAGTAAAGCCATGCTGTTATGTTGAGCTGTAGGGGACTCAGGTCTACAATTTCTGACATTGCCAGTGAAGCAGAAGACCCAATACTATTATGGGCTACTGGACTCTTTTAGAATATTTTGCTGAGTTTACACACATATAATACTCAAATAATAGAACTTAACCAAAAAAAGGGGATACAGATGAATGTCCATTTTGTATCTGTGTATTCAAAGTGGTTAGAATAGATATATAGTTACATTCTCTTAATGAACAGAGTGATTTGTTCTAATGGTATTAGGATATCATGTCCACATCTTGTACAGCAATTAACCACTAGAAAGAAGGTATGCAATGTGTCAATTATTGAAACTGTCCTACCAATTTGATTTGAAACTGTCTCATTGCTATTTGTTTATCAATAAAATTATGGGAAAAAAAGAATTTGAAGATATGCTGCCTGTAATATAAAAAAATAAGAAATATGCCAGATTCATGATTTCCTTAAAATTAAAAAAAGTCAGAAGGTATTCAAGTTTTTAAGACCACCTTCATGAGATATGTATACATGGCAATTCCAAAGATTGTGCTCACTTTGGCAGCACAAATACCAGTTCATGAAGGTTAATGTGATTATTATGTATCATAAACATATACTAATAGAAGAAAAAAAAGAAATGAAAATATTCCAATACCCAATGGTAATTATTCCTTAAGAATTTAAGTATTTACTTGACTTTTGGTGACAAAGGTCCTCATTAATTTGTGGCCAGCATGTGCATTTTTTTTGTATTAAAATATTAAATTTCAAAACAAAATTAAATTTTAAACTATGTATATATTCATGTTTATTTTGTAACACATAGAGATATGTTTAATGACAATACTGGACCTTTAATATATAATGTAACTTTTTATAATCCACTTTCTTTCTCTTTTTAAAAAATATTTGACTAGTAGCTTAAGTGTTTGAAGGGAGGTTTGAAGGACATACAATTCAATTCTAACTCTGTCTTAGATTTTTTGTGTAACTTTTCTTACAGTGCAATTTATTGTGATGTTGAATCTGGTACCAAAAGGTGCTACTTAGTAGACACTTGAAGATATTTTTCTCTGTGCCAGATCTCCAAATTAAGTTATTGATAACTTTAACATTAAACAAAGATTTATTCTCTCCTGATCTTGTGCTTTCTTCTGCTAAGCAATAAGAAAAAAATTGTTTTAACTATTTTTATATCTTTTTCCTGAAAGAAACTTAGATCCAAATCTAGACAGTTAATATAGAATTGTTACAGTAAAACTATTTGTAAAAGTGCAATTTTAATCATTTAGTTGGATATCTATTTTAAGTGTGTTAGTAGAAATTATGCTTGAAACTATATAATTTAAAAATCTATAAGTTATTAAAAATCTAACTTAACAAGAAATGACTTTTTATTAATGTGCTTAGGTAACATATTTTCATTTTACATAAAAAACTTTATGATTATTATTCAATAAAATATATTGTTTGTGTGTTTCCCAAAAAAAATTTTTTAAATGTGCTTATAGCATTATAAGTTTGTATAATTATATGTTAGGAAAAGAAGTATATATTTCACTTCTAGTTATATTATTAGTTATTCACTTAATTAACTTGAATATTTTACATTTTATAATGTACTTTGATGTACAGTTTTTTATAAGGACATACAAACTCAAATTTTGCAGATAATGGATGATTTTCTTCACTACTGAAAGTACTAACAAAAGATGTCCATACATGTAATCATTTATTTTGTAAAATTTAAGTGCAACTTGATCTACAGATGTTCAATTAATAAACCCATTCCCACTATTAAACATCTGATATTGATACACCAAGATCTTGAAGGTTATTGGAACTACAGAATGCAGATGAGGGCAAGAAGCACTCTTGGGGTCATCTCCAAAGGGTACCCTCCTGCCTCCAACTCCCCACCAACTCTTCTCCACTCCAGTCTCTGGTTCAGATTATATTCAAAGCACCATGCATAGCTTCATTTAAAAGCTTTCAGAAGGCTGAAGAAATAGCTCAGTGGCATAACAGCCTGCCTGGCATGTGGAAGGACCCCTGCTCAATCCCCAGTACCACATGCCCCACTGGCCCCAGAACCCTGGGTGTGCTATGTGGGCCCTGGAATAGGGATTAGCACACATCTGTAATCCCAGTGATGGAGAGGCTGAGAGAGGAGGATCTCTGAGTCTGAACTGCATAGTGAGACCCTGCATCAAAAAACAAAGCAAATAAATAAAATATGCTTTAAAAGTTATAGAAAAGTAAATTCTACAAAACTCAGAAAATTAGTGCCTAAAGCAGTACATAATGATACAGTCTAGACTAAAGCGTCTTACGCAGTGTCTTAGAGCATTGCAACACCAATGAGCCAGGGGTGGAATTCCAGTGGACTGCTCCCACTTCAAGGCTTTTTTTTTCCCCGATTATTTCATTCACCTGTTTTGGACAGACAGAATGTCTCCCTTATATTTAAAACTGAGTTGTTTCTCACTACCATTTGTGCTGGTTTCCATTTGTTCTTCTGGTACAGATGGTAAAGGTTTGATAGGACGGTATCTCAGTTATCTCCAATCAAGTTTCTGCTGTTTCCTGGAATGTGCTATTCAGTAAAAATATGATTCTAAGAAAAAGAAGGTGGAGATAGATACGTTAGCCTGTTTAAAAGCTTAAGAAAATATACATGTTGATGTTTATAATTTGAAAATTATGGCACACAAGCCCCTTTTTCTATACATGTATTTTCCTAGTCTTGCTTCTGTGGTCTTTCTTTCCCATTTTCCAAAAAAAAAAAAAAAAAGACAAATTATTGGAAAATAAACTTTAAATAATGAAGCAAGGTGATGGAAGCACCATGAAAAATAAAATACATTTCACTCCCAGCTCCTCAGGCCTACATCTAAGAATCTGTCCATCAAGTAACCATTCCATCTTAGTTTTCTCCGATATGAAAGCAAATTCAGTATTGCTCACTCCCAGTGGAAAATGATATGAACATGTGGGAAATATCTGAGAACAATCTACTGGGCAACATAGTGCCCTCAACCTGTAACATCATTTTTGGATTTCAGAGACTCTGAAGAGGAGGTTTCTGAGGTATCTGGACAACCCATCTACAACGGTAAATACTCTGGGTGCTGCTCTGTTGTTCTACCTGGATGGTGACATGGCTATGTGCATGTATGTGAGATTATGCATGTGCACAGGCATGTACATGCATAAGCATGCCTGATTTTCTTTAAAGTGATTTTCTTAAAGTGATTTTCTTTAAAGTCTATAAGGACATTTTAATTGTCCTTATATTAGGGCAGTCTATAAGGTCCAAAAGAAAATGCTAGCTCAAACCCTCAAGTTTATCTATAATGTTTGAAACCTATCTGCTGTTGGTGGTTGCTCAGCTAACAGCTACTGATTTGAGAAAAGAGCTTCCTGAAATGTGTGCATTTCTAAAGCGCATGTCTATGTGCATGGGTGTACACCCTCTGTGCTTACTATTCAACAGGAGAATTCATGCATCATTGTATGACATGGGACTCAGGTTTAGCTGTAAGTGGCTGTAAGTGTGATTCTAAGTTAAACATGAGCGTGATTCAAGCATAGCACATGTAAGGCAAGGGTAGATTTGCAAGCATGTGGATACCCAATAAGATTGTGCCGGTCTAAGAAGATATGCATATGTTCAAGTCTGCTGTCGTGTGTTGTGTGTACATGTGTGCACATTTCAGACTGGCTTTTGATAGCCTTCCCCTGATTATTTGACAGGGTTTTCCAGCCATGGAACCAGTTTTGAAGATGACTTGATGCTTGGAGCAGAGGGTGAGTAGCACAGCTCTGAGGCTGTCATCCAAGAAGAGGCTAAATAATTGGATAAATTTTAAGAAAAGGATGGAGAGAAGAACTTTAGAAAGAAGTAGCCTCTCTCTGGGGTACCTCTCTGGGAAAAGATCACCTTGTTATGACCTCACACAGAAACACAAAGCAGCACAGGCCTGCGAGCACAGCCTTACCAGCTAGTCTTGACTCCTGCTGGCTCATTACTGGAACTATTCTTTGGGCCCTGGGAAGGAAACATAAAATTACCATATCATTTGCTGCCCAGATATCACTGAGACTATTTTCCCTATAGGAAGTGCACAGAAGCCTGAATCCTGGTTTTAAGAAAGAGATTGCACTGAAGCAGGACAAGGGCTTGCATAAACGGTGAAGGCACAGTCACTGCCCTGTGTCTCCAAGGGCCTGTAGAGACTCATGAGGTAGGGCAGGGACACAAGTCTGGAGCTGAGTGACTCCCCCCACCCACAACAGAGGGACTCTTCTCTACACATTAATCATGAGTCTAAAGTTCAGAGGCTCCAGACCAGGTGCTTGCTGCCTTATTTGTCTCTCTTCCAAGGCTATGGAAAGATCATCTTGAGACCTCTCAATTGAAAGATGAATTCCTGGATTTCAGCTGGCCTCTTGGAATAGAGAAACAAGAGCAACTCAAGTGACCTACATTTTCCCTGCTAACTTGCTCTTTGTCTTTCTGTTCCTTGTCTAGCCACACTGCTGACTGCTAATGACAAACTCTTCTCCAGGTAAGTGTAAGTTTCAGCCAGGCTGGATGATATCTTCTTCAGAAGACAGTGAACAGGCATAGGTACCAGAGATCAAAAACAAAGACCTAAAGCCCAGTGTGGTGGGGCATGGGCAATTCAGGAACTCAGCAAGACCTTATCTCAAAATAAAAAGGGCTCAGGATGTAGGTCAATGCACATGCCCTGATTGCAGTCTCCAGTATCACAAAAGATATCCTGATAGAGAAATTTTCTAACCAGTAGTAAAGGTATAGACCATTTGCTCTGTAGGTGTTTGGTTCTAAGATATTCTTCAAAGGGAAGCCAGGTGCAGACTGGCAACAAGATTGTGTGACATCAGCTTCTACCTCCACAGGAGTTTCCTCCAGACATCCAAGCCTTGCCAGCTACTTGATCTTGGCTGTAGCTTGGCTTCTAGCTGCATGACTGGTGGAACCAACAAGACTAGCTCAAGGTAGGTACTAAATTTTTTAGACCTGGGAAGGTAGAGAAGATGAGTGGTAAAAGAGAACAGAACTGAGAGCTATTGTCTATTTTTTCTAAGGTATCTTACTGGAGCTTGTATGTGCTTTCTTTACACACTGGAAATACAGCACCATATTTGCTTCAGGAAGAGTGGGGGATGCAGAAGAATCTTCTCCAAATTAGACACTGTGTACCACATGCAAGTGCCTCTGCCCACTGAACCCTAAGCACTAGGAAGGGTAGTGATGATACTCGTGGGTCTGCGCCCACACAACAGTCCATTGGGTCATCGTGGCTGGGAGGCAGCAAGGTATGGAGAGCCAAGACCAGTGATGAGCTTTTCCTAGACTAACTTCTATCTTCTTTACTCTGGTTAGACTAACTTCTGTCTTCTTTACCCTGGTTAACTCCAACTTCCTCTTTTGTTTTTCACGGTGCCAAGTCTTCTCCAATCAGTGCCTGTCATCACCCTACCACAAGCTCCACCACCAACCTAGCCTGATAAAATTTTTGTCTCCCTGCCTCTTCCTGAAGAGTTCTTGCTTCTCTTCAGCAGCCCTCCTATGCTGAGCAATAGTTTATCTTTACCTCTTTCCCTCTTCTCATTCACACAAGAGGAAGGAAACTTACAGATACCAGCACAGTCCTGAACTCATAGTAGGTACTTAATAAACAATGTATTGATTAATACACTAATTTTTGCTTATTAAAGCAATAAAATATTAATTCATGCGGCCAGAAAGAAACCATATGACATTTTAAAATTTGAATCAGATGAAAATCTTGCCACCAGGAGATCAACAATTCCATAGAGTGGGCAATAGTTACATGCAAATAATCTAAAATCAGGTAGGAAATAATGAAAATTACTAGTATGGTGTGATGAAAAGTGTTGCGAATTTGGAATAAAAGTCTGAATTTGGGTCCTGGTTCTGGGATGTAATTTTATCATGTTCTTATGTTAGAGATATATCTTCACTGAGTTGTGTCCCTAGTTAAATTAAATGAGAAAGTTTAATTTAATTTAGAGGTTGATTTGGGATTTGTATTTTTAAAAGTCCCGCAAAATGTCACACTATGCACCTATGGTTGTGAGCTGCTGATCTAGTCTTGTGCTGGCAATTTGCAGATAGGGAAATTTAAGACCCTGGAGATAAAATTGATATCTAGCTGACAACACAAGTCATGAAGTGTGCCTGCCTAGCTATTAATTAAACAAGGTAACCTGACTTAAATTTTAAAATGTAGCATTCTTCCTGAAGAGCGTGACAATGATTATCCAAAACCTCAAGTAATCTACACTTTGCCCTAACCCATTGTTGAAATAGAGTTACTGACCACTGGCATCACCCAGCTTGGTGGTACTTAGATTTGGTTATAGTTACAGGTTGGTGCAATAGAAAAAGAGACAGGGGGTCTCTTTGATCTTCTGTGACATGTTTTTTTGCATGAAAATAGTGCTTAATAAAAGTATGGCTCTCAAAATTAGCTTCTGAATGTACTTACTGATTAATTTTTACCTTCAGACTCTAAATAAAATTAAGTCCATGTTTGTTACACACTCACTGCCTAGGGATCCCAGTCAACTGTAGAATAAACAGAGCAGCAAGCTGCAAAACATTCTGCCAGAGCCAAATGTCTCATGGCATATATAAGTAGGAATAATGCAACCACAAAATTTCTTTTCATCTATGTTGTTTTTCGTGTTTCAATGTTTCAATGCTTTTCTTTTCATCTATAATAGATTATTTAAAAATTTTGGGAAGATTTTATTGAGGGCTTTTTTTTTTTTTTTTTTTTTGTAGGGTGTAGAGAATAGCGGGAAATGAGCGCAGGACCTCACTTTTTCCAGGGAGGTACTGCACCACTGACTAAATTCCTTGCCCTTTATTTAGATTTTATAACCTAAACAGAATTGTAATTTCCATGTTTCAGACAGAGAATTTAGGTTCAGAGTAGGGAAGACTTTCCCCACAGTCACAGCAGAAGGAAGAAAACAGGCCAGAAAGGAATTTAAATCTCCTAATAATTTTATTAGATATTCCAGATTAACATATGTCTCAAAGTTATTGCCCTAATTATTCAAATTCCCTTTCTTCAGCATTTCAGAGATTCTGGATCAGGTGCAAGAGGATGCAGAAGATGTACTCTTCAGTCTAGGGTTTGGCCAAGAGGACCACAAAGACACTACTCGGATCCCTGCAAGATTTTTCACCAACCCTTCTCAGGCCAAGGGCATCGATTTCCAGCTCTTCTTGAAGGCGCAGGTGCAAAGGATTGAGACAGAGGACCCCTGCCTCATGCTGGCCAGTAAGTATTACCCCAGATCCATGCTCCACCTCTCCCTGGACCTCCAATCATTCATACCAAGGCTTGGTGGCTCCAAGTCCTACTTTCCCAATGGCTCCAAATCCTACTTCTCTTGGCTAGCTTCAATTGACCCTTTGTGGCTTCCATTTCCTTTTACGTTGTTTAGTGAAAATGGAGGACTTTCAGAGTTGTCTTTCACTTATGGAAACAGTCTTCTAGAGATGTCAGGCCAATATTGCTTCCTCTAGGCCTTCTCCCCTTGACCTGAGTCAAATCATAATAATGTCTTTAAATCTTTGCCTATTTTTGATGCCTTATCTGGAACATCTATTAGGGATAGAGAGTGGAGAAGCCACGGAAGTGCACCTTGAGTGTCAGAAATTTAAATGGAAGGAACACTAAAGATGGAACTGACAATTTTCCTCTAAAATTCTGAGCTTTGGAAGGCTTTTGAAGTGAGATTTAAGAGGTAATTTGCTGATAAGCTCCCAAATCACTGCCTTCAACTTTTGTCCCTAGGCAGGTTTAAGCAGGTGCAAACACTGGCTGCTACTGCCGATGCTTTCTTCTGTCTCTACTCCTACGTGTCCAAGACACCAGTTCAAAAGTTCACACCATCCCATATGCTCTGGAATTACAACCCAACTGATGTGCCATCCATCAGGATTCTGGCCCCAGAGCCCGAACCCCACTCACCTAGGGAGCGCCTCCGGAAAGCTATCTCCAAAATGTGCCTGTACACAGGTTCCCGAGACCAGCTGTCCTCATGCCACAACACCTACAAAAGGAACAGTTTGGACCAAGTGGTTTGGGAAGTGATGGACAGAGTGCGAGGAGAGAAGCTAGTTCTCCAGCAAGTCTCTGAGTCTCGCCAAGGTCCACAAGAAAGTAGTGAGTCCCCCATAGGAGCCACAAAGCTGCCCACTTCTTCCTCTCCAAGTACCCTTGGTCCCAAAGTGGAAACATGGCAAGAGATGTCCACAGGGCTGGCACTATCACAAACTCTGGGTTCTAACCCCGAGGAACCCTACTGCACACATTCTCTACCAAAAGCACTTCCACCATGGAACATAAACCCTACACAGGTAAAACGAGAACTGTGTGGCCCACAGTCGACTAATATGGAAGCACATTCAGCCAAGAATGGGACTTTCTGGAATAGAAAGACCAAAGCAAGAAAGAGCCTATTTCAAAAAAGTCCACTGGACAAGAAGGTAGAAGAGTCACTGCATCTGTCCGTCATCCAGCAAAAATGGAAGAAAAGTCAAGACAGAACAGAACTGCCCCAATCCCTAACCCAGAAGCCTCAGCACACTTCTGACTCAGAAGAGGTGAGTGAATTGGAGGTGAGGGAGAGGCTGGAAGAGAAAAGCTCTGAATGCTTTTGCACAGGGTGAAGGAGTAGAGTCTTGAGCAAAGGAGATCCAAGTAGCTTGTTCTTGACAGATATACCACAATTAAACTCAGAGACTCATGGGAATGGATTAATAAAGCAGGGGAAAGAGTGTTCATGTTTCAAAGTTGCTTTTATTATTTTTTATCTGTTCTAATCTCCTCTGAAGGTTTTCATGAACTCCATTCGCCTTTATTATTTACAGGGATCTTCATAAAATTCCATAAGAAGGTTTGGGTATGTACACAGCTAAGCACTATTAACTAAAAAATAGTGTTGCCTATCTTGCCATATATGTAACAATTAACATCTAGAAGACCAAGTGGCAAATCTAGAAGTCTTCCACTCATAGGACTTCTGTTCTAGGTGACAACAGTATAGGCAGATCTTCTCCCTTTCCTCTGCTCACTTCCATCTCTTCCTATGACCAGGTATCTCCTGCACAACAAGAGGCCTTACACATTTATGTGCAGGCACCCTAGTCTGCCCATGCAAAGCCACAATCTCTCATCCACACAAACAGCCATGTGTGGGTCATCACTCACGTTTAGTGTTGCACAGGCTAGTGTAGAGGTCAGCCTCTGAGAAAACAGATAGGAAGAAAAACCAGCGCAGCTCCTTGAAGCCAAATCAGGACTATATCACCAGCAGATTTTGTGATCCTACATAACTAGAACCTGTTCTAAAAAGGAGAGTATTAAATCCAGGTGGGCACATCACCTAAGCCCACTGACTGTTTACCCCATGAACCCTAAAATTTACTTAGCACTCTTCTTACCTGAGTCTATAGATGGTATTACCATTATGTGTTGGGATGTCTTGCAGAAGCTCTCAAATCCTTGCCTCAGAGAGAAGCTATGATTAGTTGCAGTGTCATTTGCATGTATGTCACCTTGCACTAAATGTAGAACTGCACCTCAACTCCTATTTCCCTCACTATTACATCCCTGACATGACAGAAACTAAGACATAACAGAGGGAACACTCCCTAATTCATTCTGTGAAGCTAGCACTTAAAACTAAACAAAGATATTAACAGAAAATAAAGCTACAAACCAATAGTCTCATAAGTATAGATGTGAAGAGTGTCAAAACATCAGCAGTTCAAAGCCTACCATGGAAAAAAAAGGATTATGACCAAATGGGCATCTTCCAGATATGAGAGATTGGTTCAACATTTGGAAATGATGTAATCATCATGTCAACAGGCTTTCAAAAACCACCTAACTATATCAATAGATATAACAAAGTCATTTAACAAAGTTTAGCACCTATTCATGATAAAAGCTCAGAAAACTAGAATACACAGGAATTTCCTTGAGTGAATAAAAAATATTGATAAAAAGTTACAACTAACTGCATATCTAAATGATGAGTAATGCCAAGCTTTCCTACTAAAGTCAGGAAAAAAGCAATGATGTCCTTTCTTATCTCTACTTTTCATTATAGTGCTAGAAATCCTCACTAATGCAAGACAAGAAAAAGAAGTTAGACTGAGAAGGCAAAAATAAAACTGTTTTCAATTGTAGTGGTACAATTTTCTATGTAGAAAATCCAAGAGGCATCCAAATAAAAAAACCTTTGAAACTAGTAAGTGTTTATAATAGGATTGGATTGTTTTACTGGTGAATATACAACAGTGAATTGCATTCTGTTTTAATTTTTTATTTTTAAAAAGAATACAAAAATAGTAAAACAAAATTAGAAACAATATAAATTTCACTAAACAAAATGATACCAATTCAACAATGGTTGTCATATTGCATATTGTTGTCTTCAATATGAAGAATTACTGGATAAATTTGAAATTTAAAACACACTGTCATTTATATAGTTATCCAAAAATTGATACTTACGTGTAAATTTAATGAAATACGTTTAAGACCTATACAAGAAAAACTACAAAACTATGCAGAGAGAAATCAAAGAAAAACTAAATAAGTGGAGAAATATTCCATGTTCATGAATACAAAGAGTTAGTATTTTGAAGATGTCAGTTCTTCCTAACTTGATTTATAGATTTAATGCAATCCTCATCAAAACCCCCAGAAAATTATTCTACCTATATAGCAACAAACTGAAACTAACATTTATATGTAGATGCAAAAGACTGAAAATGGTATTGAAGAGCAAAGTTTGAGAACTGACAACACCCTGCTTCAAGAATTACCACAAAGCTACAGTAATCATCACAGGCTGGATTTGTTAAAAGAATGGACAAAAGATCATTTAGACAGAAAATAGAGTTCCAAAACAGACACAGTTAAATTCAGTCCATTGATCACTGACAAAGGAGCAAAGGAATGCAGTGGACAATAGATACTCTTTCCAATAAATATTAGGAAAATTGGACATTTACATGCAAAAGAAAATGAAATTAGGCACTGACCTTACACCTTTCATAAATATTAGCTCAAAATGGATCATGACCAAAATGCAAAATGAAAAACTCTAAAACTCCTCATTGATAACATAGGAGAAACCCTGGGTGAACATGCATTCATCAGTTACTTTTAAATGCAGTGCCCAAGGCACAATACATTTGAAAAAGAATTGATAAATTGGAATTTATTAAAATTAAGTCCTTCTCTTCTGCAAAGGACACTGTTAAGAAAATACAAGGATAACATGAAGGGAAATATTTACAGAAGATGAATGAGATAAAGTACTATACTCCAAATAAAATTTTAAAACCTCTTAAAACTCACCAATATGAACACAATTAGACTGATTTTAAAAGAGGCTGACAACCTTAAAAGGTACATCACTAAAGATTAATGAATGGAAGATAAGAATATGACAAAATACTTCACATCATATATCATCAAGGAAATTTAAATAACAATGAGCTATGTTATAGTTAAATCTAAAATGTCCCCCCACAAAGTCTCATGTATTCAGAGGTGGAATTTGGGGGAGGTAATTGAATCCTGGGGCCACCATTCTTATCGGTGAATTAACCCATTGGTGAGTTCCTGGATGATCATGCTGTTAGGAGGTGGGACCTGGAGTGGGTCACTAGGACCCAGACCTAGAAGAACACACTTTTGCACACAGCTCCTTCCCTCTTTCTCTGATTCCTGGCTGTCATGAACTGACTGTCATTCTTCCACTATACCTTTGCACTACACAACTTTTTGCCTTGGATCCAACAAATCATAGACTAAAGTCTCTAAAATCTGTGAGCTAAAATGAAGCACTCTTCCTTTAAATTGTGGGTGCCAGGGATTTTTGTCCCAGTGACCAAGAAAGGACATCATCTACACATTTTACAATGGCCAATAACTAGAATTCCCATGGCATGGAGTGCTGGTGAGGATATGGAACATGAGTTCTCTTTCATTGCTGTTAACAACACAAAATAGTTATAGTCATTTTGGAGGACAGTTTGGCAGTTTCTTAAAAATCTAAATATCATATGTTCCAGCAATCATGCTCCTTGCTATTTATTTACCTGAAAAATCTAAAACTTAATGTGTACTCAAACCCTGAATGTGCATATTTATAGCATCCTTGTTCATAAACACTGAAACTTGAAGGCAACTTAGATGCTGTCCAGTAGATAGTGAATAAAGAAAACATGGTAGATTGGACAATGGCATGTTAGTTGAAAGAAGTTATCAAACCTTAAAAAAGACATGAAGGAAACTTGACTGTGTATTACTAAGTGGAAAATAAAAGCTACTCTGAAAACATTTTATATTATAGGATTCCAAATTTATGACTTTCTGGAAAGGGAAAAATTATAATAACAGATAAGGACAAAATGTAGGCAGGATATAGAAGAGTGAGAAGAATGAATAGGTAGACCACAGAGGATTTTTAAGATAAATAAAACTATGCTGAGAGACACTATAATGGTGGATGTCTATTGTGACATGTCTGTCCAACCTACAGAACATCAACATCAATGTCAACTGTCGACTCTGGGTAATGATGCACCAATGTAGGTTCCTCATGACAAATGTACCACCTTGGCAGGGGATGTTAGTGACAAGAGCTGGGCATATGTGGAGACAAGACATGTACAGGGAATCTCTGTCTTTCTGTTCGATTTTGCTATATTTTGCTCAATTTTCTACCTAAATCTGCCATAGAATGTAAAGTTAAGTAAAAGAAACTTATGATGTGTAGTCACATGACCTACTCCATGCTAATTCAGTGATCATGGAAAGATCGCTTATCTTTGGTTTTGTCTCATATAATAGCAGGATAATAATTTTATACAGGCAGGATAATAACTTTTATAGAGGCACCCATACCTATATACTATTTATTTACATGAAGCTTTAACACTTCACAGGAAGTATATGAAGGAAACACAAAGTATTGAAATAATAATAATGATGTTGCTGATGACAATGAATTGTAGAAAAGGTAATCATGGGTTTAAAATACATATGGTGGCAAGGCCGAGGATATCGCGCAGTGGCACAGGCCCCTGCCTGGCAAGTGTGAGGTCCTGAGTTGGGTTGCCGGTACTGAAAGAAAGAAAATATGTATGTCAGTTTGTTTTAATCCTGGCAAGCATTTCAAAAATAACTATTTCAGGGACCCACCTAATAAATTTAAATACAAATTTCTTAGGCTGAGACTTAGGATGGTTGTTTGTTCTTCTTTTCCTACTATGTCATTTACTAGCTTTCCTAGTATGTCATACTAGCTTTCCTAGTATGTCATTTACCTCTTGCTGCATAATAATTATCCAAAACATAATAGTTTAAAGGAAACACTGCTTTCAAGATTAGCTGGTAGATTTTTTGTTCGTCTCCTTTGGGTTCATTTATGCAGCTGCATTTGGTGAGTGGCTGGATTGGAAGGTCTACCACAGACACACCAACATGCGTAGGCTCTTGGCCCTGTCAGCTGGGAGCTCTGTCTATTGCAGCCTCGCCTGCTTATATGAAAGTTCAATGAAAACCAAAGCTACAATAATGCCTTTGAAAATTGGACGTTGTCCTCTTTTCCATAAAATATTGGCGAAGGCAAGGAACAGAATCAATCTAGATTCAAAGGGATGGAAAGCAGCCCATTTTTTAATGGAGTAGGAGAGACATGTTGTACAGAGGCATGTAGGATGGTTGGATTGGAGTAGTCATCTTTATAAACTGTCTAACACATAGACAATAAAAGGTATCTGTTTGAGCTGGGAGTGTGACTCAGTGGAAGAGGACTTGCTCATCATGCACAAGGTTGTAAGTTCTATCTCCAGTACTAAAAAATAATCGGTAATATAAAGGAGTTATTCTTCACATCTTTTTCCCCACAATTTTATTGAGAAACAAATAGCAATGAGACAGTTTCAAACCAAATTGGTAGGACCGTTTCAATACTTAACACATTGCATACATTCTTCCTAGTGGTTAATTGCTGTACAAGATGTGGACATGATATCCTATTTACAAACACTATTAGAACAAATCCCTCTACTCATTAAGAGAATGTAAGTATATATCTATCCTAACCACTTTGAATACACAGATATAAAATGGACATTCATCTGTATCCCCTTTTTTTGTTTAGTTCCATTATTTGAATATTATAGGTGTGTTAACTCAGCAAAATATTCTGAAAGAGTCCACTAGCCCATAATAGTATTGGGTCTTTCGTTTGACTGGCAATGTCAGAAATTGTTGACCTGAGTCCCCTACAGCTCAACATAACAGCATGGCTTTACTTCTTATACTTCGTTTTTATACTTTTCTGCTGGATGGTTAAGACCAAGGTAAAGCAGGACCTATGCAACAAGAGTTGTAGCTTTGGGGTCTGATAAGGTCAGTGAAATCCCCTCAGGATTTATCCCGAGATCCTGTACCTCAGATTGTAGAACCTTTGTCAGTGTCAGCTATGTGGATGAGTCACGGCCATTGTTTGGCCAATGTGCTCTCTATGAAAGCCTGAGAGAATGTTTTCTCTCCATGTGACTTTCCTTAGGCACACTCTATATCATCAATCACTTTCTTCTTTGGCCCCATAATCTCCTTGATCAGAAAATTTGGGACACTACCAAGATACATGATGTTACAGTACAAGTTCTCATATGTCCTGAGTCTTAATTGATCTTGGAAGGCTAGGGCCAAGATGTTGGCTTTCCTTGCAGCCCTCCTTTTTCTCTAATTTTGGTCTGCAAACTTAGGTTGTTAACCATCCAGAAGAGAAGCTTATTGTTATTACCATACAACCTAGGCTGTTAAGCTTAACCTCACTATCTGTCTGAATATCAAACATCTTAGGCATAACATGGAACAGGTATTTTTCATCAAGTATTGATATGTTGAACTTTAAGTCCCTACAGAATATGATGAAAAAACATTTAAAAATTAGAATATATTTTTAAAATAGGCATAAAGAATTATATAATTCTTATGTGTACAAGTAAGTCCAAAAATCTCACCATATACAACCTTGAAGCAGGACAGTCCCACAACATCCCTTTTCCTGTCTCCTGCCTTCATTCACTACCCCCTTCTTTTTGTATTCTTCACATCTTAAAGATTCATTGCAAGGAAACTTCACGATAAGGCTCCTTCAAATTCAGCCATGCTACATAAAATTTGGAAAACAAATTAACTGATAAACTCATTAACTCAAATCCTGTAGAAAAGAAGTATTATATCTTTCCCACCTAAACTGCCTTGCCTCTAAAGTACAATGCTTCAGCTAGACAACACTATGCAATGCTTTGCTTTAGCCAGAAGATGTCAGGCTCACACAAGAAAATTCCAAGATGTCTTGCAGCTTGGGCTGTGTAGTCTGCTGCTCCCGGCAACCCCTGAAATGGCCAGAGTACTGCTTCCTCTCATAAACCAGTCCCATTTTCACTAAATTCAGTACCTTAAAATAATACAATGGACTTGTCGGAGAACTTTACAATTCAAATAAATTACTAAATTTTTTTTCCAAAGTAATGAGATTTCATTTCAGCAAAAGTGATAGAAGTGCTCTACTTCACTAATAATAAGCCACACATTTATCCTATTTTTTTTTTTTATGTATTTGGTACAGGGTCTCACTACACTACTTGGACTCGTAGTGATCCTGTTCTCAGCCTCCCCATCGCTGGGATTACAGGCATCTGCCCTTGCTCCCAGACTCAGTCCCTGGCTCAGCCCGCCCCGGGGGTGGAGCATGCAGACCAGGGGATTGAACAGTGGTCTCTGCACTCGCCAAAGCAGACACTCAGTCTGCTGAGCTATCTCACCAGCACTATCCAAATTTTAACACCTCTGAAATCAGGATGTGTCCTCAGTTGATAGTGTCCCCCAATTTAATTATCTTTATTCTGTCTTTACACAGAATATAACATAATTATGAATCTTACAAAAGATAACTTATCAGACACAATGACAAATAGTAACCTTTAAAATAAAATGCACATAGTATCTCAGGTAAATGAGAAAAGTGTTTTGTAAATTTCTCTTGTGTAGTTACCTAAAAGAATGAGAGATCTCTTTGGTAACACAGACTTTGGCTATGTCTGTGATTTACAGTGATTCCAAATCTTGATAGTGTTCTATGCATTTGTTTAATCTTTCCACACAGCTACAATCTCTCTCTCTCCCTCTCCCTCTCCGTCTCCCTCTCCCTCTCCCTCTCCCTCTCCCTCTCCATCTCCTCTCTCCTTAACACTTTTGGATCCTTTAAGAAATTATAAGGTGAGGTAATTTTGAAAACAGGTCTTTTCTGCCAGGATAACACTTGGTAAATGTAGAAAAAGGAAACCCACTCACCACGCTCAAAGGCAGAACCAGGTGGGGACAGTTCCCCACATACACTATGAAACAGTCCCACATCTGCCTCTGCATGAATACATAATTATTTCCTCAAAATTAATAATTTCCCACTATAGTGCTACATTAAGTTCCAGGTGTTTCTTTTCTTTTTTCCACCCCCCTGTATTTAGTACAGGGTGTACAGGATCTCACTATGTAAATAGGGCTCTTAGTGATCCTCCTGTTTTCAGCCTCCCAAGCGCTGGGATTACAGGCATCTGCCCTTGCTCCCAG
>NW_004524669.1:7322302-7323735 GCF_000260255.1 Octodon degus | reverse complement strand
TGATAAAAGATAAGGTGATAGCTAAATGTAGACATTTTCCTTAATGCAATATGAGTATTAAATCATTTACTTATCATGATACAAATTATTTTCTTGTTCTCCATGTGGTAGATGATAATACTAGGCAGTTGTTTTTATGCCAAAATAAGTTCTGAAGATGGACTATCCACTGGAAAGTACAGGCAGACACTGAAGGGAGGGGGAGGACATCATGAGCATGGAATGAGTATTTTTCAGTTCATTTACAATTCTTACCAAGAATGTTTTGTAGCTTTGGGGAAAATACAAATAAAAGCAAAAATCTCCTTCCAGCTCAGAAAATCTCTCTACAAAGATATGAGGAAAAAGTCAGTTTTATTTTTGAATAAGTATTCATTCATAATATTATGTACACACACAAAATCCGTTAAAGTGATTACAAAAACAGAAAGAAAACTCATTCTTATACGTAACCAAGAAGATACAACCATGACATTCCTGTCATTTGTTATGCATAAGTCACCACAGTGCTGCCTGGTATTTGGAGAGAATATATGCATTAGTTAATTTGGAATATTCCAAAGGAATAGATAGATAGATAGATGATAGATAGATAGATAGATAGATAGATAGATAGATAGATAGATAGTTAGATTTGGAACAGGATCTCGGTTGCTCAAGAAATAACAAAGATCAACAAAGGATCCCTCAGACAAAGGACTTCTTTCTAGAATACATAACTTTTAAACATCAGCAGTGGCACATGCTTTTAATCCCAGTGCTGGCGAGTCCAAGCTACATAGTAAGACCCTGCACCAAATACATTTTTTTTTTAAAACGGAGTTTTACTCTTCTATAAAAAAAAAATAAACTTGAGGCTTATATAAGTAAATGGATGTAGCTAGAGACCAGACTCATAAGTGAAATAAATCAGACCCACATGTGTAAACATGGTATTGTCTCCTGAGTGTAAAAACCTGAAAGAGTAAATAGGATCTAAAAGGTACAATTGATACTGTGAAGGGAAAAGAAATTGTTCAAAAGATGGAACAAATGGGATAAGGGAAAGGAGAAAAGAAAGCAAAAAGGAAGGAAGATATAGATGATAGATAGATAGATAGATAGATAGATAGATAGATAGATCTATATCTATCTCTCTCTCTCTCTATCTCTCTCTCTCTATATATATATATGAGGTTTATTGAAAGAAGCACTTACTGCTTAAATTTTTCCCCTCTCCTTTTTAAACTTTTATAACTTTTTTGACCAATTTTACATGCTTATATCTGGTAATCTGAACAAGTACTTTGAAGACAATACACAATGGAACAACCATTGTTGAATGCCTATAATTTTTTTTAGTAAAATTCTGTATCATTTCTACTGTTTTTTCCACTATTTTTTAAAAATTAATGTATACTAGATATTTTGAAATGGAAATTTGAAATGGAAAT
>NW_004524669.1:7318080-7322162 GCF_000260255.1 Octodon degus | reverse complement strand
TTTTAGTTGAAAAGAAAGATTTGCACTTGATATTGTTTGGAGAATAGTTTATGTCCCTATCTTGTACTTTGAGCACCACTTTAAAGATAACAATACTCTATATTATCTATTGTTATTCTATTACTTTGTTATGAATTTTGTTTTCCTTTATTTATCAAAAAAATAAAATTTAAAAATGACTTCAGAATCTTTTTGTTAATATACTGTACTGCATGCTCCTATATATTTTTCTAGCGTTGAAACGAATGAAGAAACCTCAAGTTATCAACAAACCGGATACATGAATCCTTACATAACTGGATGCACAAAACTGACACGTGTTTTTAAAGGTTTTAAATTTTAATTTTTTCAGATACACTAAGACTGTAACAAAGGGCCCAACATTTGAAAAGGCCAAGAACGACTACTGAGAGGTGCCTTAGCCATACCTGCAAGGCACGAACGGCAGCGTGGGAGAGTCCGAAGCAGCAGGCAGGACACCAGCAGGCAGTTGCTAGGTGACCCAGCGTTGTGCTCTGGAACACAGACATGCAGAACAGAAGCGGGTGGGTCTGACATTTTACGTCAAAGAGCTCCAGGAGAACATGAGCAACAGAAGTTCCATCCCAGCCCCTACGACCGGAGGCCAAGATCAGCTCATTCCCAGCCCTATTCCCATGGCAAACCTGGCTGGAGTGCACAACATGTTTCTGGGATCTAACTTGGACACTACCACAAAACTGTGAATGCCAGAGGACTTTTACTACCTTTATTTTTCTTTTGTTTGTCTGATTGGTTTTCCCTTTTTGGCCTGGTAGGGTTTTGTTTGTTTTATTTCGTTTCTTCTGGTTATTTTTTTGGGGAGTGGGGGCGGTCTACAAAGTGTTCAGGGTCTCTGTACTAGATCAGACTCCTAGTGATCCCCCTGTTTACAGCCTCCTAAGAGCTGGATTATAGACACCAGCCACCACCCCCAGTCTCAGTTGCTGTCCCAGCATGCCCCGGGGGCAGGGCCAGAACAGCAGGCCAGGGGATGGAACCCCCAGCCCATGTACCTTCTTGCAGGGACTTTAATCCACTGAGCTATTTGGTCAGCCCTCTTCTGGTTATTTTCTTTCTTCCTTTCTCTTTCTTTCTTTCTTTCTTTCTTTCTTTCTTTCTTTCTTTTTATGTATTTGTTACAGGGTCTTACTACCCAACTCAGACTCATAATGAGCCTCCTGTTTTCAGCCTCCCCAGCACTGGGATTACAGGCGTGTGCCACTCTGCCTGGACTCTGTGGCTGGCTCAACTCGCACTCTGGGTAAAACTGGTATGGCATGTGGTGCTAGGGATCAAAACAAAGTCCCTGCACTTGCCTAAGCTTGCATAAGTAGGCTCTTTAGTCTGCTGAGCTGTCTCGCTGGCCCCTTTTTTTTTCTTTTTCTTGTTTTCTTCTACTTGGCTTCTTTCTTTCTCAACTATCTCTTAAGTTTATGATATTTTCTTGTGAGTGAATATAATGTCTTCTATTTCCTGGTTCATTTCAATACTCCTTTGCTTTCTCTTTTATTCTTTCTCTCTTGCATCCTCCAGTTTCCCAAAACTTCTTTTGTCAAGCCCTGCAGCTCGCTTGCACTATATTTGACCTTATTCATTCATCCCTCTATCTTGTTACCCTAATGCCCTTAAATCTCAAACTCTTGCAACAGGGTAAAATCATACCACTAAGGGGGAAATCACTGCACACACATTCATGGTATATGTTGGATTTATTTATATAATTTTAAAACTTACAGGGGCCGGGGAGATAGCTCAGTAGAATACGTGCTTGCCCGGCAAGCACAAGGGGTTGACTTCAATTCTCGGTTCTGAAAAAAAAAAAAAAAACTTACTCCTATGGTTTTGTTTTGTTTTTTGTTGTTGTCCTTTTATTTTGTTTTGTTTTGTCTGCAGTACCGGGGATAGAACTCAGGACCTTGTGCTTGCCAGGCAAGTGGCCCCACTTACTCCTATGGTTGAAGGTACCAGGTTAATAGTTAACACAGTTTGGCAGTAAGTAGACTGTACTTGATGCTATTCTTATTGCTAACTGTACTATTTTAACCAGGATGTCATACATGTTATACTCAGTTTTCTCCCTTGTATAACAACAATGTGATGGTATGAGATCATAACTATCACTACTGTAATCCAGGACCAAAGGCTGGGTGCTGAGCCAAACAGCAATTTTTCATCCTTAATAAATTGGGAAGGTAGGTTCTTGGGAAAGACATAAAGATCAAGAACCACTTAAATGTAGAACACATCCCTGAGAAACAGATATTTCCTGAGGAAGCCTCAAGCCTCGATACTAGCAACAAAGCTATCTACCATAAGAAAATGCCAAGCATCAACAGAAAAAACAAAATAAAATTGAAAACAATGAGAATCAAAAGCAAAATGCAACAGTTTCCCAAAACTTCTATTGTCAAGCCCTGCAGCCAAACTGGAACAACTACAGAGCAGAAGCAGAGAAACTCAGAAGTGAGCCTCTGGAACTTTCTGAAATGATAACAGAAATAAAAAAAAAAAATGAAAGAGGTTATTGAAAAAAAAATCTCACTGGTACAAAAAGAAATGATGGTCAAATGGAAGACATTAGCACAGACACAGATTTTAACAAATAAAGGCATCTAACAAAATGATGAAAGGGGTGCCCAGATAGCTCAGTGGACTAAGTTGCCTGATTAGGCAGAGCACAATGGCCGGGGTTCAATTCCCAGCATACTGTGCCAGCCCTGCCCCCAGGACATGCTGAGATGGCAATTAAGACTGGGCATGGTGGTGTGTGCCTGTAATCCCAGCTCTTGGAAGGATGAAAACAGGAGAATCACTATGAGTCTGATCTACATAGTGAGACTCTGTACACCCTGTAGACCTTGTCCTAAATTCATTAAAAAAAAGAAAAGAAAATGGTGAACCTTATAAGTGCCCAACATAGGAGAGTAATGGAATCCATGAAACAGATCAAAGCAGAAATTCAAGAGACTGATACCTCCACTAGAAGCAACAGACTGAATGAAGGCAAGTATAAAATATCAGATCTAGAAGATGGGATTGAGGTTGGAAATCATGAAAAGAAAGATACTTTAAAAATGACAGACCATGAAAAGTCAAACCAACAGCTACAAGATGAAGTAAAGAAGAACATAATGTGGCTTGGAGTCAGTAAGAAAGTTAGTGACAGCACAAAAGACATAACAAAACTCTTCACAGAAACAATGGCAGAAAACTTTCCAAACATGGATAAAGAATTTGATATATAAATAAATGACACATATATAACTCCAAACATTCAAACCAAAATAAATCTACATGAAAAATGTATAAAAATCAAGATGCTAGAAATTAAGCACAATAACAGAATAATAAAATCAGTTAGAAAAAAACACAAAACGCCTATAAAGGAATCCTCTTAGAATCACAGCAGACTTCTCAACACGAACTCTCAAATCAAGGAGAGCTTGGGGGGAGGTACTTCAAGCCCTAAAAGAAAACAACCTCCAATCCATATTAATATACCCCACAAAACATATCTTCCAGAATCAATGAAAAAATAAAATACTACCATGACAACAACTAAAGAAATTCATGACCCCTAAAACAGCTCTTCAGAATAATCTGAAGGATATATTAGAAAGAGAAAACAAAAGACAAAAGTACAGGAGCAGTAATAGAAAGAATCCACCATGCAGAGCAGGCAATTAAAAACAGAAAAGAAAGGGAACCAACAACTGGAAAATAATATGAGAAAGATAAGCCAATGTATATCTGTTACAAACATCATTGTAAATGGTCTCAATTCACCAATCAAAAGAAACAGACAAGCAGAAAAGATCAAAAAGCAAAATCCAACAATATGTTGTTTTCAAGAAATACATTTAACTCAAGGAAACTCATACAGTGAAAGTCAAAGATGGAAACCATGCTCCATGTGACAGGAACGCAAAAAAACATAGTTAGCTATATTATTTGCAGACAATATGAACCTCAAATCAACAATGATGAAATGTAATAAAGATCACTACACACTCATTAAGGGAAGATATAGATATATACAGATAGATAGATAGATAGATAGA
>NW_004524669.1:7317163-7317944 GCF_000260255.1 Octodon degus | reverse complement strand
AATGAGCAACCCAGTCCTAGCCCAGGCCCGGTGAGTGTGTGGGAGAGCTTCTGGCTACCCTGTTCTGGTGGGACCTACTGGTTCCAACCCAGGCGCAGTGTGGGTGACATCTTTTTCACCCTCTTGGGATGCCCCCAATCACTCCGTAGTACCCACACACACAGCCCACCCACAGAGTAGGAATTTCTGTCGCGTTCTGGGAACCCCCAGATCCAGTCCTAGTCCAGGCCCAGTGAGTGTGTGGGAAAGCTGCCTCTCCCCGCTACTCCAACTTGTCCCCTCCAAACTCAGCTCAGGCCTGGCACACAGGCCTGGGGTGAAACCCTTCAGCTGCAATCCCTGAAAAGAGTGTAGGGGACATAACCACCCACCTAGTCCAGGAGCAGAACATCTTGCCAGATGGGCAAAACAGGTTCACCACCAAGGGCAGCAACAGTAAAGAACTGAGCACAGCAGCCAGACCCAAGCCAGGCACAGCTGGATAAACCCAAACTTTGTAGATCTACACCTGAACTTCAGTAGGTACTAAGGCTATAACTGCAACAAAGATCTACAACAAAGGTCAGAAGACAGTGCTAAACAAAATGACAATGAGGAGCAAAATGCAATCTCAGAACCCAAGCCCACCCATAACAAGTGCAGAGGATACTAACACAGAACAAATTGGGAATCACACAACTTAAAGCAATGAATCAATGGCTTCTGAAATAAAGAAACAGCTGCAGAAAGGTATAGAGGAACTCAGATTGGAAATGAAAAGGAAATCCCTGAATTAATAGCA
>NW_004524669.1:7312055-7313337 GCF_000260255.1 Octodon degus | reverse complement strand
GATATCATACCTTCCTTACTGCCCTTACTGCTGCCCAGGCAAAGGTCGATGTCATCCTCACCAGCAGCTGCAGAAGCAGCATGCTGGCCTTTATTCCCTGTGTCCTGCCTGTAAAGAGAGTGCCTGCAGATGCCCCAACCATGGTAGAGTTCTGGCTCAACCCTAAGAGAATTTGGATCAGATATTCCAACAATAACATGGGTTCTGTGGGGTAGGCAAATGGAGAGCTTGCTCCCTGTTTCCTGCAGATACACTGAGGGAGAAAAGTGCATCCCAATGTCACTGAGTCCTTGTCCATAGAAGTTGGCAGTTGTTTACCCAGATCAAAGGGATCTCTCCACAAGCAGCAACTCCAAACTGTGCTGGGAGATGGGGCTAACAATGAGCCTCACCTCATAGATGCCAGCCAAGCAGGACTTGTCCAAAAGGTCTCCCTGCACTTCAGCCCAGTGACTGATGCTGTCACCACTCATGGGCCATGGTGTTCCTGGATCTTAGAGCCATCTGCCTCAGAACTTTCCACAGCAATCTCTCCACTGTCACTGGATTATTTCAGTAGTGCCTGCTTACTATTAGTGCCCTCCATTCCTACCTTGTTTTGTTTTTAATGAGAATGTGAGCCTCACAGATGTTTTAAACATGTTGCTAGAAGGTAGTACCTGATAGGTCACATGGGAGAGTGACCTGGAAGGGTGTGTTCTTGTCCCTAGCTCCTCCCTCCTTCCTCTGGATTCTGGCTGGCCACCATAAAATGGGCAGCTTTCTTCCCCCAGGGCAATTGCCTTGGAATTGGCTCTCCAGGGCTGAATGCATAGAAACTGAGCCAAAACAAATCTGTCTTCCTTTAAATTGAGGGTGACCTGTATTTTGTCCCAGAGTCAAGAAAGTGACTCATGCACTGCATATACATATTGAATCTTTGGGATTATGTGTGTATATGTTTATGATTGCTATCTTCTCAGTGAATTGATCCCTTTATCACTATGAATAATGTCTTTTATTCCTAGTAGTACCTGATATTCATGTGGCTATTCCAGCTTTTTCAAATTAGCATTAGCTCAAAAAAATTAGCATTAGCTCATTTCCTTCCTTTTATGTTTTAGCCTGTTTCTGTATGTATGATGTGAGCTACTTACAGACAAATTAATTTGGATGTTGCTATTCTACCCAAGCTGACTTTCTTTAATCAGGATATTTTAGCCATTTAGGTTAAATGATGTTACTAAAGTGGATATATTGAAGCCTATTGTCTTCTCATTTGTTTCTTTTTCTTTTTCTTTTT
>NW_004524669.1:7308895-7310645 GCF_000260255.1 Octodon degus | reverse complement strand
ATTCTGTGGTTCATTCTTTGGCAACTTTTTAGCTATTGCCATGAATATTTCATTTACATTCATTGAAGTTTTAGCTGATGTTTCCATGAATAATAAACTGTTGTCATCTGCGTAGGACTGTGCTTCCTGGAAATCTACAGCTCTTTTATTTGCTAGATCAGCCTTGTTTCCTGATAAAGCTATTACAGTGTTAGGACTTGCTTGCCGCTGGAGTTCTTTAACCCAGTTTTTTGCTCTTGCAAAAGATTCCTCGTTTGTGATATCATAGACAACTATGGCTGCTTGCGCTCCTCTGTAGTCCATTGGTACTAGGCTGTGGTATCTTTCTTGACCAGCTGTATCCCATATTTCAAACTTTACTGTTGTGTCATCAAGGCACACAGTCTGGGTTAGAAAAGCAGCCCCAATGGTACTTTCTTGAAATTCATGAAACTGGCCTTTCACAAAATGAAGCACTAGGCTTGATTTGCCAACAGCAGACTCTCCCAGAAGTACTCGTTTGAACTGGCAAATTTTATTTCCAGTATTTGGCCCGTTAGTTCTTGTTGCTCCTTGATTAGCCATGTCCAAATTTGAAAGAAGTCCCTAATTTCAGACTCCTAAATGAACTTCCAGGATGGAAGGTGTCGATTTTTTATCTTTCTGGAAGTAAAGAAATCTGAGCCCGCACCACGCGGGGCCGCGGCTTCCCGGCAGCAAGGCCCAGGCGTGGCCGAGGAACGGAGGAGCCCGCGTCGCCTCCTCGCGCCGCTCCCTTCACACTGGACAGTGCTCATTTGTTTCTATTAATCCACCTTGAGTTTTTTCAAATGTATTGTCTGTTTTGTTTCTATGCTCCACGTTTCTTTTAGTGAAATCACTTCTGAAAACACTTTTCACTAGAGTCATGGCTATTTCTCAATTCTCAGAAAATTGAATGAGATTAATATTTACATCCACAAAGTAGTGCATTTATTCACTGAAGAGGCAAAACAGCTAGAAATCTGTGTTTCTTGGTACTGAAGGACAAAATCTAACATTTGCAACACTTGCTGTGTCATGTGAAAACACACAAAAAAAGAAGTGTGACTTTTGAATAGTCAGTGGATCATGAACAAAATCATGAGAGGCATTTACAAATTACTATTTTTTAATGTATTTGGCACAGGGTCTCACTATGCACAGCTAATACTTGTAATGATCCTGCTGCTTTCAGCCTCCCCAGCACTGGGATTACAGGCATGCACCACCATGCCCAGTCTGTGTGGCCAATTCAGCATGCTGGAGGGTGGGGCCAGCATGGCATGTGGTGCCAGGGATTAAACTCCCATCCCTGTGCTTGCCTAAGCAGGCGCTTAGTCCACTGAGCTATCTCAGTGGCCCTTACAATTCTTACAATCAAACAATAATGAAAATAAATGACATGCCAGAATTTGTGGGATACAGCAAAGGCAGATGTGGAAGAGGAGATCATAACTCTAATGGCCTAAATGTAAATAGACAACGTGATAGTGAGTTTCAAATTACTAGAAAAATAAGACTAACCCAAATTTAAATCCAGTGGAAGGAAGGAAAGAATAAAGATCAGAGCTGAAATAAATTTAATGGAAGCTAAGAAAATACTACTAAGGAATAGACCTGAGGATCAATAGAATAGTTTAGAAGACACTGAAGCCCCTACAAACACACTCAGCCACCTTATCTTTAACAAAGGGGCCAAACATACTCACTGGAAGAAAGATAGCCTCTTTAACAAATGGTGCTGGAAAAA
>NW_004524669.1:7304776-7306282 GCF_000260255.1 Octodon degus | reverse complement strand
TATGCAGTGTGTTAATTATTGAAACTGTCCTACCGATTTGATTTGAAACTGTCTCATTGCTATTTGTTTATCAATAAAACTATGGCAAAAAAAAAGAAAATAGTACTAAGGATCAATGAAATAAAGGTTGGTTCTTTGAAAATATAAAAAATATTTATAAACCTTTAGTAAAACTAACCAAAAGAAATAAGTCCCAAATTAATAAAATTAGACAAGAAAACATTACAACATATAGTGCTAATATTCAGAGGACAATTAGGAAGTATTTTTGAAAACCTAGATTCCATTAAATTTCAGAATCTTGAATAACTTGATAGATTTGTATGCACATAGGACCTATCAAAATTAAATTAAGAGGATACTAAAAATCTAAATAGATCAAACAATCAAGGAGATTTAAACAATAAAATGTCTCCCAACAAAGAAAAACCCAGGATAAAAGAGGCTTTCTGCGGAACTTTACCAGGCAATTAAAGAACTAACGTTAATGTTCCTCAAACTACTCCATGAAATAAAAAGGAAAAGAAATGCTTATAAATTCATTCTATCTATACTACAAATCCAGTATCACTAACATCCTAAAACAAAGTAGATTTTAAAAAAGAAAAACATAGGCATGGTAGCCTATGGCTACAATCCCAGAACAGGCTGAGACAGGAGGTTTGCAAATTTAAATCTAGCCAGTGCAGCTTAGCAAATTAAACAGACACTGCTGGAGATATGGCTCCACGCAATGGTTCAATCTCCAGTACCACAAAGGAAAGAGAGGAGGAAAACAGGAGGGCGAGACACATCATAAATATGGGTTCAAAACTGCTAATCAAGATTGGATGTGGTGGCACATGCCTGTAATCCTAGCATTTGGAAGGCTGAAAACAGGAGGATCACTATGAGTACAATCGGTGTAGTGAGACCCTGTGTACCCTGTACTAAATACATAAAAAGAACTGCTAATCAAAATCCTTGCAAACTGGGGGCTGGGGAGATGGCTCCGTGGAATAAGCGCTTCCCTGGCAAGCGCAAGGGCCTGAGTTCAATCCCCGGTTTTGCCAGAAAAATAAAAAAAAAAATAGAAGGGAGAGTAAAATCCTTGCAAACAAAATTGAACAAGACATTACAAAATCATGTACCATGATCAAGTCCATTCCATCCCAAGTATGCAAGGACATTCGATCATCCATAAAAAGAAATGTAAACTACCACATAAAGAGAATCAGACATTTTTAAAACACATGATCATCTTAATAGATGCACAAAAGTTTTAAATGAAATTCAATACCCTTCCATGATAAAAACCTTGAAGACACTTAGTGTAAAACGATGTTTCCTGAATAAAATAAAAGCCATTTTATTTTTATTTTATATACCATAAGCTTACATCCAAAATCATACTGAATGTGTGACTTCTAAGATTAAGAATGAGGATGCCCACAGCTGCTATTCAATACAGTACTTGAAATTTTAGCCAACCAGTTAGGACAGGAAAGAAAAAGAAGGAAAGAAAGA
>NW_004524669.1:7302229-7304642 GCF_000260255.1 Octodon degus | reverse complement strand
GAGAAGAGAAGAGAAGAGAAGAGAAGAGAAGAGAAGAGAAGAGAAGAGAAGAGAAGAGAAGAGAAGAGAAGAGAAGAGAAGGAGGAGGAAGGAAGGAAGACACAAGTAGGAAAGGAAGAAATGAAGTTGTTGTCATTTGCTGATATGATCCTTTACTTAAAAAAGCCTTGAAATTCCAGCAGAAAATATTTAAATCTAGCAAATGAACTCAGCAAAGTGGGATATAAAAATCTACACATAAAATACAATAACTTACCTAACACATAAATAATGAATGTGCTAAAGGGAAAACATTGACATTCATGATAGCTTCAAAACCATCAATAAAATGCCTAGGAATTAACCTAATCACGGAAGTGAAAGACTTTTACAGTCAGAATTACATAACAGTGAAGATAGAAATTGCAGAAGACATTAAAGATGGAAAATTCTCCATCACATGTTTGTGGAGTGGCAAAATTAATACTGTTTAAAGGTTCATATTATGGCCAGCGAGATAGCTTAGCAGACTAAACATCTGCTTAGGCAAGTACAGGGACCAGGATCCCATCCCCAGTACACCATGGGGCACCAGCCCCACCTCTGGGCACACTGAGCTGGTGCCTGAGTGTGGCCGTGGTGGTGCATGCCTATAATCCCAGCTCTGGGGAGGCTGAAAACAGGAGGAACACTATGAGCCTGAGCTGCATAGTGAGACCTTGTACCAAAAAAAAAAAAAGTTCATATTGCTAAAACTGATCCACAGAGTCAATTCAATCACCTATAAAATATCAATGACAGGTTTTATTGGGTTTTTTGTTTTTTGTTTTCAATGACAGTTTTCACAAACCTAGAATAAACAGTCCTAAGAGTCCTATGGAATCACAGAGGCTCAAAACAGCCAAAGAAATCCTGAGCAAAAAGAGCTATGCTGGCAGCATCACAATATCCAAGTTCAAGGGCCAGCTGTATAGCTTAGTGGACTACATGCTTGCTTAGATAATCACAGGGGCAAGGGTTCAATACCTGGCACCACATGCTGCATCTGCCCCACCCCCAGGCTCACTGAGCCTGCAATGGAGTCCAGGTATGGTGGCACATGCCTATAATCCCAGCACTTGGGAGGCAAAAATCAGAAGGATCACTACGAGTCATAGCTGCATAGTGAGACTCTGCATACACACAAAAAAAACCAATATCTGATTTCAGAATACAGTGAAACCTTTGTTTTCAAGCATAATTCACTGGAGGAGCATTCCTGTAATCCAGAACACCTGTATATCAAAGTCTATTTCCCCATAAGAAATAAAAGAAGCTCAAATGATTCATCCCCAAACTATTCATATACAATATGGTTACAATGCTGTAATATAGTACAACACAATAAAGAAAACAAAAAATATAAAGAAAAAGAAATTAACCTGTACTTATTTTTTAAAACCTTTGTGTCCAGTGTGAGGTAGATAAAACAGTGCTGATGTGTAGGACAATGATGACAAACCTATGGCACATGGTTCCCTGCAGGCAAATAAAGCCCTCTCTGTCAGCAAATGAGCCAGTTCACCCCAGTAAGCCAACGTGCCTCCACATCACAAGAGCAGCCTAGCACTCAGGTTTAACTGCTCTATTGGTACCACACAATGAATAAGTAAATTTGGGTTTTGTCTTGGGTAGTTGGTGTCTAAAAGGTCAATGACCACTGTGGTAGAATGACTCGCTGTCACTAATAGAATCACTGCCATCTATTGGCTCAGTGGAATCTTTTTATTTTCATCTAACTTTAACAAGAAGCCTATGTAACCATACTTGCTTTTTTGCTTCCTTTTGAGGATTTTATGGAAATGTCATATTGCATGGTTGTTAAACAGATTTATCACTTGCCATGCCACAGCCTTATGCAGGTGGTGCTTTTCTACAAAACTTTGCACTACTTCCCAGATTTTACACATCTCTCTAATCTCATTTTAGTGAAGGGTTCTTCCACATTTTCTCCTCTTCCTGTGAAGGTCAGATCTCCTCTATACCATCTTGCTGTTGGCAGATTATCACCCACAATCCAAGAGACAGACAGACAGACAGACAGACAGACAGACAGACAGACAGAGACAGAGACAGAGACAGAGACAGAGACAGAGACAGAGACAGAGAGGGAGGGAGTGTGCACTGGCTCTCTTGTGATTATGTGCCATGCAGAAATATATGCCATTTATTAAGTTAAAATTTATTAGAAATGTTTGCTCATCTTTCAGCACCCTCACAGAATGTTATGCATAATCCAGTGTTTTACTATATACAGCAAAGCCATAGCAACTAAAACAACATCAAATTGGTACAAAAGTAGACTCAAAGACCAATGGACTAGATATAAGCTTGTGCAGCTATAGCTGTTTGGTCCTGCACAAAAGGCCAAAAAATGTGTAGAAAAGACAGTCTC
>NW_004524669.1:7300214-7301484 GCF_000260255.1 Octodon degus | reverse complement strand
TGAACACATGAAACATTGGGTGACATTTTGACCTAAATCTTAGCATCCAGCTACTCTTTTCATATATGACATGAGTAATAGTCTCAACATGTTAAGAACTCAAAAACCTTAACATCAAAAAAATCCACTCAACAGTGAGTTTGGTGGATACTTCTAAAAAATAGAAGTATAAATAGCCCAAATATATATAAAGCAATGTTCAACATGCTTAGTCATTAAGGAAATATAGATCAACACTACATTGAGATTTTTATCTTAGCCAATCATAATGGCTATCAAAAGTCAAAAACAGTAATTCATGCCAGGGAGATGGCTCAATAGAATAAGTGCTTCCTTGGCAAGCATAAGGGTCTGAGTTCAATTCCTGATTCCGCAAAAAAAAAAACAAAAAAACAGCCATTCATGGTATTGTTAGGAGGTAGTCTTCTACACAGTTAGTTAAATGTAAACTAGTGGATTCACTATGCAAGTCAGTACGAAATTCCTCAAAAATAAAAAATAAAAATAATGATACCATTTGATCAAGCTGTACCACCCTTCAGTTTATTTCTAAAAGAATTAAAGTCAAAAAAAGAAAAGAATTAAAGCTAGTGTACTATATAGATGTCTATATAGCCATACTTATTGCAATACCATTTGTATAACAAATGTATGGAAAGCACCTACAAGCCCATCAACAGATGAATAGATAAAGAAAATGTGGTATGTAAACACAACAGAATATTATTCAGTCAGAAGAAAGAACACATTGATGTCATTTGCAGGAAAATAGACGAAGTGTAGAGTGAAGTCCAGCACATCTCAGGTGTCTCCAAGATCTGGAATCCAGACACCTGGAAAAACAACAATTTAGTAATATGAAAAACAGAAAGGGCCCCACAAAATCAAGAAAGAGCTGACAGGAAAAACAGAAATCACAGAGAAACTGGAGAAACTAAAAACAATACAAAGAAAGAATGAAGCAGAAAGGAACTCTTAAGTCTCAAGGAGGGGCATCCATCTCTGCAAACACTAGATAAGCTAGAAAGGTTAGCCTTGCCAGAGCAAAACAACAAACCCGCAGGTCTAGCCCCAAGAAAAACCCACGGTGATCAGGAATGGCAACTGCGGTGAGGGACTGTACTCTGAATGTGACTCTTGTCTCATGGTAGGCCAGCATGGGAGGAGACACCCACAGCAGCACTCATCACACTGGAGTGATTAATCAGGAGCAAGATTCAGGCAAGAATTTGCTTTTATCGGGCTGGGGAGATGGCTCAGTGGAGTAAGC
>NW_004524669.1:7298799-7299797 GCF_000260255.1 Octodon degus | reverse complement strand
GAAGAAGGGATTTCTGCATTCTCAGCAGTCCTTTTCAAACCATCCAAGTGATCCAGAAAACTGCTGGGGAAGGAGGCCATCCATTGTTACACATGGTGCATCTTATGACTGGCTCAGCTATACCTAACATGGTTAAGATTCCTCAGGAAGTACCAAAAACTATGAGTGACTGGTATGTTCTTCATTAACAATGAAGTTTGCTCACACTAATGTATGTAAACAAACAATGCAAATTCCACCTATGCTCTATGAGTAGATCACATGTGACCAAATCAGGGGAGTGAGAATGGGGATGGAGTGCATATCCAAGTATCTTCCTCAACAAACCAGCATAGCAAAGGTATAGTATCTGTCCTTCGGACTGTCAAATTTTGTATAAACTGTGATATAACTCCGCTAATTTAAAAAATGCATGGTTACTTGTGTACAAGATTTTATTTAGACTTTTTGTGAAATGAAGAAACTTTTCAAAAAGATGAGCTCCTGGTTGTTGATTCTTTAAAGTATTTCTTGTGCAGTTTGGTTTTTCTTCAGGAGCTCTTTCCCTATCCCTATAGCTTTAAGATTTCTACCTACATTTTCCTCAAGGAGATTTAGCATTTCTGTTTTAATGTTTAAATCTTTGATCCATTTTGACTGCAGTTTTGTGCATGGTGATAGACATGGGTCTAATTTTAGCCTTCAGCATATGGAAAGCCAGTTTTTGTAGCACTACTTATTAAAGGAGCTGTTTCTTCCAATGCACAGGTTTGGCCCTTTGTCAAAGATAAGGTGCCTGACTGTGTCTGCATCTTCTAATCTGTTCCACTGATCCTTGGGTCTGTCTTTATGCCAGTATCATACTATTACCTTTGAAGTATAATTTCAGGTCGGGGATTGTGATGCCTCTTGCCTTTTTTACCTAGGATTGCTTTCGATATTCTGGGTCTCTTTTAGTTCCAGATGATTTTTAGGAATGTTTTCTCTAGATTTGTGAGATACACCAACAGTATTTTAAT
>NW_004524669.1:7296603-7297214 GCF_000260255.1 Octodon degus | reverse complement strand
AGAAAAATGATATAATGCAAAACTAGAGAGCTAGGCTGCTGAATTTTACAGTGTTAGCCTGGCTGGAGTGTCTGAGTTTCCTGTCCTCGGCCCTCAAAAACCTGAAAGCAAAAGCATGGCACCTTACATTGTGTGCACTGTTCTGCTTACAAGCAAGGCTGAAATCAATCTCTCCACTTTGATAAAGCAAAGGAGGTGAGATACAAGCAAATACAAGTAAAAATGAGGCCAAAACACACTGAATTACATCATCTTGTCACCTGCAGTCAGGTAATGGTTCAAGACAGAATGACAAACTACATCCAAAATCTGTTCATCACTTTAGCTCTTAAGCAGTAGAGACCATGTCATTGTTTCTTTTAGTTATAATGTTTATCACAATTTTTGACATTTGGTGCTTTTTCAATGATAGTTGGTGAAGGGAAAAGCAAATTGAACAAGTGAAAGAATGAAACAGTAAGGTCCTGAGATAGCGCAGACAGGTTTGGCCACATAACTCATTCTGCATAAGAATTACTTTCTAAAGTTCCAAGAAGATAGGATGGGGCTGGGGAGATGGCTCAGTAGGATAAGCGCTTGACTGACAAACGGAAGGATCTGAGTTCAATCCC
>NW_004524669.1:7294998-7295889 GCF_000260255.1 Octodon degus | reverse complement strand
AGAAAAAAAGAAACAAAAAACAGCAAGAGAAAAAGAGGCAAAGAGAGCCAAACTCACATGGGGACTTTCAAAAAAATTACAAATGATACAGAATTTCACTAAATAAAATAAAATGAATTCAACAGTATTTGTTATATTTGCATAGTGTTGTCTTCAAATTAGTTGTTCAGCTTACCAGATATATGCATAAAAATTGGAAAAAGAGGAAAAAATGAAAGTTACAAGGAATAAAAAAATAAAATCATTTCTCTGTAATTATCTTGTTTATTTTCTTCTCTTTCTCTGTTTGGAAGGCAAATTCCATGACAGTAACACTGTGCTCACTTTCTCACCATAATAGGTGTAACCCCCACAGCTTAGACATGACCAGAGCACTGGGGAGATACCTCACTGGTTTAAGCACCTGCCTGACAAATGCAATGACTTGGATTCTATCCCCAGTACCACATGCCATGCTGGTCCTGCACTGGACCCATCAGGCCAGCCATTGCAACTGGGAGTCGTGGCAAAAGCCTGTAATCCCAGTGCTGGAGTGGCAGAGACAGGAGTATCACTGAGTGTGAGCTGTGTAGCAAGACCCTGTAGCAAATACATAAACTAAAAATAAATAAGATCTAAATGGAGAAAACCTGAAAGTTTTCACTCTCAAATCAGGTACAAGACAATGATGTCTTCTATCACCATTCCTAATCAATACTGTTCTGGAATCATTAGCTAGAGCCATTAGAAAAGAGAGAAAAATAAAAGGAATAAGAATAGATACGGGGCCAGGAAGATAGCTCAGGGGAATAAGTGCTTGCCCAGCAAGTGCAAGCTCCTGAGTTTAATCCCTGGTACCACAAAAAAAAAAAAAAGAATAGATAAAGAACAAGTTAGCTATCATTATTTGCA
>NW_004524669.1:7292112-7293267 GCF_000260255.1 Octodon degus | reverse complement strand
CATCAGTTGAGGAATGGATGAAACAGTTGTGGCATTTTTATACCATGGAATACTACTTGGCTATAAAGAAAGACAAACTCAAAGACTTTGTGGATGCAACTAGAGGCTATACTTACATAGCTAAGTGGGTGAAACTAAAGGCTATACTTATAAGTGAAATAAATCAGTCCCACATGTATAAATATTGTATTGTGTCCCTAGTGTAAGAGCGTGAAAGAATAAATAAAACCTGAAAGGTATAATAGATATAGTAAAATGGAAACAAATTGAAATTACAGATTAAACAATGAAGATGAGAGAAAGGAGAAAATATAGGGAAAATAGAAGAAGGGAAAATATGCAAATATATATATGATGGCTGGATTATTGTATTTATAATTTCCATCATATTTTTGAAAATAGCAGCTAATGGTCAGATTTTCACTTTGACTAACTCTGTATGCTGATATCTGTGATCTGAACAACTACACGAAGGACAGCAATGTGTAATACAAAACCCATGGTTTAATACCTCTCATCTTGGTCTTCTGAATGTGTACTGCTCCTAATGTCTCATCACTTATTATACTGTCTTTAAAATAAAATTTTTGGACAGGATATCGTGTCTACATCTTGTACTATGAATAACTACTACGAAGACAACTATATGCAATGTGTTAATTATTGAAACTGTACTATTAACCAGTTTTGAAACTGTCTCATTGCTATTTGTTTCTCACTAAAATTAATAAAAATAGTTTTTAAAAGACAAGGAAAAACATGAACATTTCTTGGAAGCAAGCAAGTATTCAAGTATTTGTCCAATATTGCATAACTGTATCTGTTCATCTGAGCAACAGATGTGAAGTTAAAAATATATAACATAACAAACATTGTTAATTAGCTACTATTGTTTTGAAACTCTGTAGCATATATATTGTTGTATGTTACCATTTATTTTATAATTATTAAAATTAAACTTGAAAATACCCATAAAAAGCAAATAATGTAAAAACAATATTGTGAACTGGTCCAAACTATAAATTTAACTTGTCCATGTAAAATTGCTACAACCAAGTAAAATAAAGATATACAAAAGATGAAAATAATTGTATGTCAGCAAAAGGTGCCTATTGCAAGCTAGTCCAGTACAGGAGTAATTTGAACAGAAGAGTA
>NW_004524669.1:7289886-7291887 GCF_000260255.1 Octodon degus | reverse complement strand
CACCCACTTAGCTATGTAAGTATAGCCTCTAGTTGCATCCACAAAGTCTTTGAGTTTGTCTTTCTTTATAGCCAAGTAGTATTCCATGGTATAAAAATGCCACAACTGTTTCATCCATTTCTTGATAAAGACTACCAGTTGGCTCTCAAACTCACTAGAAAGATGAGAGAAACACAAATCTAAGCTTCTGGTAACAATGCCATCAAATCTGCCATGGACTAATCTAAGGACAAAACCAATAAGCACTAAATGCTGACAACTTCGTAGGCAGGAAGAGCAAACACTAAAGCCAGAGCTAACATCTGTATCACTCCTTGCTCCCATTAACCCACGGCTTCTGCAGGCAACGTGTCTAGGAACAGGAAGGCAGCACCACGCCCTGCTGATCTCCAACCTCAGGTCTTGTGAAGGTTCCTGAGGTCAGGACAGCAGCTCCCACTCTGAGTCACACTTGCAGGAGAAGCCTAGGATCTGCAGGCCAAATGCAGGGCAGGCGGCTCTACTGACAAGCTACTGAATTCTCCTAACTGCATTTGATATGAACAGGTACTCTGTTTTACAAATAGAGATACTGAGCTGTTACTATCTTAATAAATTTATTATTGGATGATTTCTACATACATGATCAACCTGTCATGAATGACATCTTTTTTCTCTTTGAGTCCAGCTACTTAACCTTTTTTTCTTTTCTTTCTTCAGGCTACAAAATGCAGTACAATGTGGAATGAAAGTAGTAACAGCAGTATTCTCTGATTCACTCTCAATTTTAGGACAAGTGCATTCATAATTTTCAACTGAATATATTTTCCCTGTGGGTTATTTATTTATAAATTATCTTAATATTTTGTGTTAAGAAAATTTTCTCTTATCCTTTGTTCCCTAACACTTTCAATGATAGATTGACATTGAATGGTACCAATGTTCTTCATGCATTTAATTAATCATAGATGTTGTCTTTTTGCATATCCTCATATCGTGATTTATAATATCATACTTCTTAAAGTAACTTTTTTTTTGGACTGGGGATCAAACTCAGGACCTTGTACTTGCCAGGCAAGTAGTTATGGGTCTCAGCTATCTTCCTGACCCAGTAGTAGTTTTGTGTCCAGGAAGAAATCCGGTTCTCCTGATGATGGTGTCTTGAGTTTAATAACTTTTGGATTCAGTTTGCTACTGATTAGTTTTTCATCTTTTCATAAACAAGATCAGCCTGTAATAAATTATTGTTATATTTTCCTCAAAATGTTTTAGTATCAAGTTTATGCTATTTCATCAAATAAATAAAATGTTTCTTCTTTTATATCTCCAGAAAGAATTGTGCACATGTTGAATTTCTTAGTCCTGAAATCATTGTTATACTTGACAAGCAAAACCTCCAGGTGTCATTTAAGTTACTTTTAGACTTATTGATTTACTTTTGGGGAGCTTGTCTGGAGGCTCTGTAGGGGAGCACAGCTATTCTTATACCCTTGACCTAGAAACTGCCCTCCACTATAGGGGTGGTCGCCCTCCTCAAGCAACCAAGAGCACATCTTTGGGAGGGTTGCACACGGAGCACTGGGGGAGGCAGCGGGCACTTACCTAGAAAGGAAGATCAGCCAGATCAGCCCTGAAGTTCAATGGAGTGACAAATTTAAGAGCCAGATCACCATCACATCCATTGACTCACTTTTCATGGAAATTTATTTACCAGCTCAACTTCCTTGTAATGACACCATTGAAATTTCCTATTCTTGACTTTAGTTAATTTATACTTAAGAAAAGTTTGCACATTTCATCCAATTTCAAATTCATTACCGAGATTTCACCTGGTCCAGCCCTTTGATTCCTAAGCATTTACTGACAAGCACCTGCAAAAGATTTTGAAAAGCTACATAGCCTGAGACATTTTTAAATTGACATTTAAGGTCTTTAAAGAAATTACTTAAGTTTAAATGGTTACAAGTGATATAACTTCCAGCACATTACAATATTGACATTTTAAATGAAACTGCTTCTTCT
>NW_004524669.1:7288453-7289056 GCF_000260255.1 Octodon degus | reverse complement strand
TAATCTCAGCACTTGGGAGGCTATAAACAGGCGGATCACTACAAGTCCGATCTAGTAGTAAGACCCTGAACATCCTGTAGACTCTTCCCTAAAAATACAGAAAAATAAAATAAAATAGATTAAAAACAAGTATGTATCCTGTACTGAGAATTTAGTAACCCACCAGCAGGCAAAGGGTCAGATACCTCCTGAGTTGCTTGGTGATCGGTTACTCAGCACACACACTCACATTCTTAACATCGGCTGCCTCTCTTTGATGACCTGGAGAGTTTTATGCATCTGCCCTGTTTGGATGAGAACTGTGCTTTTGTTTTTAAAACGGGAGCAGTAGCACTGAGAAAGGGTAAATAAAAGAGTCACACAGACTGACTCCCTGATTAAGGCTGTGTCATGGTTTGGGGCTTTTGCAAGGGTATAAAACATAATATTGGACACATTTTATAATATTATTTTATAAGTAATCACCCAAGAATCATATGTAACAAATGCAGGAAACTTATGCACACACTAAATACTAAAGACTCCAGCTGAGGGCCTGGATCCTAATATCGTGCATGAGTCCAAATGAAAACCTGGACCTCAACAATGCCTTCCACAAGTCCA
>NW_004524669.1:7285770-7286963 GCF_000260255.1 Octodon degus | reverse complement strand
CCTGGACCCAAAGAACAGGAGAGGAAGCTGAATTTTAGGCTGCATCTCTGCACCCTGAGGGGAAGAAGGGAGCCTCAGGCAGTCCGCATAGATCAGGACAGCAGCACTCATGCTTTCAGGGCAATTCTTCAAAATGTGAAACATTGATTCCTTGTTTCAACAAGGTTTCCTTTAATTGACAAATGAAAATCGTATATGTTTATGAAGTGCAAGGTGATGTTTTCTCATAGTATGCATTTTAGAAAGATCCAATCAAGCTAATCAGCATATCTCACCTAAAAAGCTAAACACTGAAACTAGTTTTGGATATAGGTGATTAAGCAAGCTTTTGGTACAGGAGATAAAAGTTAAAATGGAGCTATGTTTGGTAGCACCCCTATAAACCCAAAACTTGGGAGGCTGAGGCACAAAGTTCACCTGGAGTGAGTTCCAAAAGTGTTCAGTCAAGGACTAATGTAGCAGGTGGGGATGTTCAAACTATGGCTTTTGCAAAGAAGGACTGGCTGTGGAGCAGCCCTGAGCCTTTGGAACATCCTTCCTAGTCAGAGTGTCTTTGGATGCCACACCAGATGGTTTCTGCTCCTCAAGTGGGTCACAGTGAGTGCTAGCATCACACTGCATAAGTTTGACCTCTAGAGGCGTTGTCAACTGAGGTGCCACAGTGAGCCCTGTGGGGGCTTCATGCTTACCTGACAACCCTCAATACCAGGGCTCCAGTGAGTCCCTCCAAATAGCAACTCTATCCACACTGTCGCACATTCTTTCTGGAAAGATTGGCACTGTCCCTCCCCTTCCATGGGGAGAGTGACCGGAAGCCCATGGCTGCTTCACCCTAGACTCCGTCCTGTCCCTTTGCCTCTGCTGATCTCACTATTCCCTTTTCTCTAGTAAATTATAATCTTATTAAAACTGCCTTCCTGAGCTCTGTGAATCCTTCTGCAAAGAATCATCAAACTTGACAGTAGCTTTAGAGAGCAAGATACAGCCAGGACTAAAGAGGATTAGAAAATCCTTTTATGTACCTATAAAAGCCATTCTTCAGAAATTTTTAATAACTCAAAAAGTGAGTTACCAGTGAATATAAAGATAATGAGTGTGCTTTAGCTAAATGAATTTAGGAAGAACATTATGTTCTCTTGAGTCAATGAATATGTACAAATATTTCAAAGTTATATTTAAAAGTAGACTAATCA
>NW_004524669.1:7275913-7281561 GCF_000260255.1 Octodon degus | reverse complement strand
AAAAAAAAAAAAAAAAAAAAAAGCAATGAGGAAACTCACACAGCTGTAACCAGCATTTTTTTTAGTACAAGTCCTTCAGTTGTTTGCTCAGAGAATAACAAAACACAGTGTAATTAACAAAATCGTTCCCTAGAAACAATAAAATGAACCACTGTCACTATTTTTCTGTTTGTCATAGGAGTTACTTTGGAAACTCTTTGTCATGTAATTAGGTTCAAGCAAAAAGAAATAACAGCTATTACTTGTTTTTGAAAAGGACAAGGACCCACTGTGAGGAGGTAGGAATGTTAAAGGCAGAAGAAGAGTGAATGATGAACACGAAGCGTGATGTGCGGACTTTGAAATGCCGGCCAACTGATATGACATGACAAGCAGTACGTATTTAGAAGACCAGAATCACAGGCATTGCAAGTATGACCCTAGTATTACACATTGCTATCTTCAGTGTAGTTGCTTGGTTCACAAGTATCAGCATATATAGTTAGTCAGGGTGAAAATCCTACCAATTAACTGCTAGTTTCAAAAACCTGCTAAAGATTCTCAAGATCATTGCCTTAACCATCTTGTGCATATAAATGTATGGTTTTTGTCCCTGTCATGTTTCCTAGCTTTTCTCTTCAGACAGATAATGAGGTTCTGCTCAACTGACTATGTCATAGGGTAATATCATTAAGCTTCTTTTCTGTATGGTTAACAGCTTAAGTTTGCAAACCAAAAATTAGACAAAAAGAAGGGCTGCAAAGACAGCCAACATTTTTCCCTTGCCTTTCAAGGTCAATGAGGACTCAGGACATAGGAGAACCTGTACTGCAACATCATGTAACTCAGTTGTGCCCCAAATTTTCTGATCAAGGAGATTATGGGGCCACAGAGGAAAGTGATTGATGATGTAGTGTGCCTAAGGAAGGTCACATGCAGAACATAGAGAAAAACTTTCTCTCAGGCTTTCACAAAGAGCAAATTGATCAAGCAATGGTTGTGACTCATTCATACGGCTGACACTGACAAGAATCTACAAATTGCAGTACAGGGTTTCAGGATAATTCCTGAGGGGATTTGACTGAACTTGTCAGATAGAAACATGACATTTCTTGTTATATAGGTCTTGCTTTATCTTGGCTTTAACCATGAGCAGAAAAGTATAAAAATGAAGTATAAAAAGTAAAGCCATATTAATATGCTGAGCTGCAAAAAACTCCAGTCAACTTCTGACATTGCCAGCCCTATGGGTAACCCACTACTATTATGGACTACTGAACTAGATTGGATTATTTTGCTGAATTCACCCACCTACAATATTTAAATGGCAATTGAATACCTAGCTCTGACAATGCTAAACAAAAAAGGGGATACCAATGAAGGACCATTTTGTATACAAAATAGGACAGATCTTTAGCTACTTTCACTTAATTTAATGTAAAGAAAGATTTGTACTAATATTGTTTGCATGTCTGCATGTTGTACTATGTCTGCATGTCTGCATCTTCTACTATGAATATCCACTACAAAGACAACAATATTCAGTGTATTAATTATTGAAACATCCTACTAATGGTTTCAAACTATTTATTTCTCAATAAAATTAATTTTAAAAAAAGAAATGCAGGCCAACTCTAGAGGCGAAATGGGGTCACTATCTGGGTAAATCTATGAGCAGCTCAAGAGCCCCACTCCCTAGTTGTAGCTCTAGCTCAGGGCCAACAGGTGACCTGCCTGCTTCCTCCTCCAGGCCACTGTGTCAGGCCGCAGCAGCAGACATTTAGCCCTCCCAAGAGCAGCCAGAGCAGCCAGCCCATGAGCTGAGGGGACCAATTCCTGAGAAGGAAGGGCCAGGCATCAGGTGGGAGCGGCCTGCCTGGACTCTCACACTAGGTAGGGCTGGGAGGAAGCACAGTCTTCCCCAGGAGAGAGCTGGGGAGAGCACACAGTAGTGGAGTCCACAGGTGTCCTTCACCAGTGCGCCCCAGAGCGAGCAGGGCCCACATCAACTTTGTAATGAACAAAAAGTTTTAGGATAAAAAAGAAAGGAAGAAATTAAAGATTTTTTAGAAATGAAAAAAAAGAAAATATCAAGAAAAGTTATCTAGAATTAAAATCAATCAAATGATTACCATGAGCCCTGACATTGGAACAGAGTCTAACAAGCTCTCATAAAGTCATCAGATTCTCTACGAAGCAGAGCACTGTTGGGCTATTTGCATGTTAGTCTGGTCCCCAATCTGTAAATTAAATGGTAATTTGGAGAATGGGAAGGTACAATAATGTTCTTTTTAAGAGAAAGGATTATTCCCAAAGATAATTATTATTAATGATAATTGAACCCTGTAGAACATTAATCAATTTTATATCTAATTTTTCAATCTTATTCTAACATTTTTGCTTTAATAGAACCAATATACCCATCGCTATCCTGCTAATTTCCCTATTAATGAGTTAAGTATTTTACATATTCTAATATGTATAAAATCCATGGTTGTTCTTCTTTTAACTTTTGGAAAAGTGTAATTTGATGGAAGTTAGAGAACAGCAGAGGAGAGAGAAGTTTTATTAGAGTACTGTGACATGAGAAGCCTGACTGTGTTCCCCCTCTTCCTCTTCCTCCCCCTCCTCCCCCTTCCTCCTCCTCCTGTACTCTTCCCTCCTTGCCCCCTCCCACCTGCAAGCTTTCTCTAGTAAACCCAGCAAATCTGTTGAGTCATGAAATTTCTGTTCTGACTGACTGAAGTCTAACCCTGGGGACCAACACTCCAGGGCTCCTGAGACACAGTTGTCACACATATGATGATCTTCATCACATATGAGTGTGACCCAAAGAAAGTCTCCCTTTTCCTGAGGGCTGCAGTCCCTGATGCTCTGTGAGAGCAGAGAAGCAGAGCAGAGCAGGCCAGGGTGCTGAGGTCCTGAGGGAGCCAGGAGGACAGGGGGGAAGACAGTGAGAGCGGGGCTCTCGGCAGCCACCCTCAGGGATTCCTACCAGGGGATCCAACTCTCAACTGTTCTTAGTAGCACGTTTCAGAGTAAGATTTTACTTGAAACAAAGGATAATGTGGTTGATTTCTATATATACTTGAAACCTTTATAACATGTTTCAGATAGTATGTTTTACCATTGCACATTTGAAAGCAGTATAATAATTCCACTTAAGTAATACGTTATGTTGGTTTTTTTTAAACACTTTAAAATTTTTTAGTCATGAGCTGGCCAGATAGCTTAGTTCTTAAGACTAAGAACTTAGGGAAGTACAGGACTGGAGTTTGATCCCCCACACTACATACCACACCAGCCCTGCTCCCAGGTGAGCTAAGCAGACACTGGGCATGTTGCACATGCCTGTAATCACAGCACTGGGGATGCTGAAAACAGGAGATTCACTACAAGTCCAGGCTGCACAGTGAGACCCTGTACCAAATGCATAATTTTTAAGTTAATCATTTATTTATTTATTTACATGGTGTGGGGTCTCATTACACAGCTCAGACTCATAGTGATCCTTGTGTCTCAGCCTCCCCAGCACTGGAATCACAAGTGTGCATCACCACGCCCAGTTTCAGTGGCCAGCACGGCAGCATCGCATGCGGTGTATGGGATCACTCGGGTCCTTGTACTTGCCAGGCAGGCTCTTAGACCCCCAAGGTATCTCCCCAGTCTCTTTCTTTTGCTTTTTAAAGAGAATAAAAATAGTAAAAAAGAAAAAAAAGAAAAGAAATGATACAGAATTTCACTAAACAAAATAATAGGGATTCAACAACGGTTATTATGCTGCATATTGTTTTCTTCAAATTAGTTGTTCTAGATATACACATTAGTTGTTACTAGATATACACATGCTAAATTGGTGAAAAAAAGTTATAGAAATTTAAAAAGGAGATATAATAAATTTAAGCATTAACTACTCCTTTCAATAGGACAGCAAAAATCAGTAGTACCATTCTCCAAGCTATCCTGTGTATATACATACAGATTTCTCTGTCTCTTCCTTTTTCTCCTTTTCCTGAGCCCTCATTTCCCTTCCCTTTGAACAGCTTCTTTACCTTCCACAGTATCTGTTGTGCCTTTCAGATTTTATTTACTCTTTAAGGTTCTGACATTAGGAAGACAATACAATGCATGCACATGCTGGTCAGATTTCTTTCACTTCTCAGTACGGTCTCTAGTTACATGCATTTACCTATGAAAGCCTAGAGTTTATCTTTATAGCTAAGTAACACTGGATAAAAATACAACATTCTATCCTGATGGCCATTTAACAGTGAATCAATCTATTTTTCCTGTTTCTAAATGCCACATATGCCTGATTTTAACAAAAAATTGATTAAGAAAATGTTTTAAAGAAACTGTTCAAGAAGTATCCATGGCCGCAGCAGGATGGAGCCTTTCTCGGGAAGCGCACCTGCTGTGTAGCTCCCAATTTGCAAAGCAGCCCCACCAGGTTCGCAGCATCACAGCAGGTGCTTTCACACAGCAAAAATGATCCCTGCGTGGGAAGAAAACACATTATCTATCTGTATTCTTGACAGTCGAAGCATTTTCAAATCTGTACATTTGCCTCTCTGTGTTCACACCTCTTCAAGTTGGTATCTTTGAATATTGTTTGTTCCGTCATTTCTTAAATGTTGTACTGTTGCTTTTCTCTGTTCATATAAATTGAAGGGGAAATGATGCACTAGTGAGGACTACATCCAAAATGCACTTTTCTCTCACATTAGCATAGGCAAGGACTGTGCTGAGGCTGCACAATTACAGGCATCCAATTGCCTTCTGTCTTGCTACTCCACCATCCTCATCCCAAGAAGTATATGTTACTTCTTCATTCTTGTTATCTTTCCACTTCAAGCTAACATGTCCTCACTCTTCCCAGTAGGAAGGAGAAAGGCGGACAGGAGGGCATCCTCATTCTTCCACCTGAGAACCCTGCTCCATGGAGGTGCCCACCTCTCCCACTCATGTACTCCTGCCTAGAACACAGAGTTGTGAGCAAAGTGGTAGCTGAGGACAAAGCTATAGATGTGAAAGCTCCTTTCCAGCTATCCCTGGAGGATTCTTTCTGAGGACAAGTGGAAGAACAGACATTTAGGGATTCGCTGTCATCACAAACACAATCTCTCTCTTTGGACACCCAAACATCACACATCCTTCTTCTCCTCAAGGACACACAAGCCCTTCTCAAAAAAGGCAAAAGCAAATGAGAACCAGGAACTGCCCGCAGATCACAGACCAGGATGTCAATACAATGTACTCTCGGGCAGTCCAAATCCGACCCTGTGATCTGGCAGCCTGTGGACCACAAGATGTGCCCCAAGATGAAGATGAGGAATCAGAAACACATCTGCAGTTACATCAACAGCTGGATAAAAGGAAGCAAGAGAAAGCTTGTTAGTCCAAGCTTTCACTGGACACCAACCACTAGGCCATAAGAGTTCATCAGTTCCATTTGTCATTGGTTCAGAGCAACTGGGACAAGGTAGATTCATTTGGTTCTGCCCTTAGGAATTTGCACCTGTGCCACAGTTTTTCCTCCTCCTGTAGATTTTTTTTCCTTTTATTTTTTATTTTTATTTTTTTAGGAGAGTAACAATGGTTAGTACATTGTGTATTGTTACTACCAAAGTAGTTTCTCATATTATAAGATATAGGCAAGAAATAATAAA
>NW_004524669.1:7266274-7267218 GCF_000260255.1 Octodon degus | reverse complement strand
TATGAATGTCCATTTTGTATCTGTGTATTCAAAGTGGTTGGGATAGATATATAGTTGCATTCTCTTAATGAATAGAATGATCTTTTCTAATGGTGTTTGTAAGTAGGATCACAAGTCTGCATCTTGTACAGCAATTAACCACTGAGAAGAATGTTTGCAGTGTATTATTTATTGAAACTGTACTTTCGATTTGATTTGAAACTGTCTCATTGCTATATGTTTGTCAATAAAACTTTGAAAAGAAAAAAAAAAAGCTTAGAAGAGCTCTGATCTGCTTGTGGATCCAGACATCCCACATGCAAATATGTCGCTTACATGGCAAACACAAAACACCGAAACCACACCCAGGATTTGGAGATGGATTTATTTAACATCATCTGGCACTGACTGGAATCATTCCCAAACATCAGGGCCTGGTCTCTGATGGTCTAGGACTTTACTATGATGCACAAGCTGGAGGTACAAAGAAGACCCAAAGCCTGGCAGTTTTTCTGATTAGCTAGCAGTGTGAGATCACTGGTTCCAAGGCTGGTAACATAATCATCAGTCACAATCAGACTCCCTGCATGTTTGGTTTCGCTCTCATGGTTACAGCGTCAACAAAGTAATTGCAAAGCCATGAAGCAGTTAGGAGATAGGAAGAGTCAAAAGAACAAGGCCTTTTAAAAGCAATTTCTCTTGTACAGTATTTCCCTTTCACCAGAGTCAAACTCAGGCATCTTAACAGCAGGAGCGGCGTAAGCTGGGGCAGCAGTTGGCTCTCCTGCTTAGGCTGGCTTTCACAGCTGCTGCACATAACTCCTTCATTTTGGACTGCAGCCTTGGTTATCTTTTCCAAATGACAAGGATCCAGATTCCAGTTATTCAGTTAATTTGAATGACTGCTTCAGGTATCAAGAAACTCCCAGAGAGCTGAGCTGCCTCCTGTCTCAGCCTGCAAACTC
>NW_004524669.1:7262499-7265597 GCF_000260255.1 Octodon degus | reverse complement strand
TTCATCAAACATTTTAGAATACCTAGTCCACTTACCTTGCACTGACCAAATATAACCACACCCACATCTGTCTGCAAGGGAACTTGACAAATGGATTTTCCTTTGTTTGGCCCTGAGTTCAACTACATCTCAAGTTTCAATACTGACAAAGAGCAGATATGGAGAGAGAACTTGCACTGCCCAGCTCCACAACTGAATGTGGATGCCTGGGCCCTTGTTTGCCCCTCCTGGTTGCACTTCTTCACCAGTTATAAGAAGAGAGAAAATAACAACACCTACCCTTCAGGGTGCTGTAAATATGGAATGTTTCTGTTGTGTCACTTGATATAACAGGTCACCATGTAGTTCAGCCAGGCCTGGAACTTGTCTTGGTTCTACCTCAGCCGTCCAATTACTGAATAAGAGGAAGGTACCATTATGCCACTTACTGGCTTATCTAAAAGAAGATTTCCCTGGAATTTAAGAAATATTCAGTGAATCTCTGAATTCAGCAAATAGCTGATTTCGATTCTATCAACAAAGAAACACAAAAACGGGTGAGGCACAAAAAAAAATGTCTTTATGAAACGATATGAATAATTAGTAAGTATACAAATTCTTAACTTTTTATCTGAGTTCCACCTAGATATCACCAATTTGGCAAAAGAAAGAAAAAGTGAATAAAGCTAAGTATTGGTGTGTTCTGTATTGTTGAGTCTACCTGGACAAAGGAAATTTTCATCAGCATTCAGTGGAGGACAAAGATGGGTTCTGTCATCCCAGCAGGAAGTTGGCAGCTATAGGTGATACTACATATGCTATGCATCCTAAAGTTGATTCATCCCAGCCCCACACACATTCACACAGGACACACCTAAGGACATTCAGGAAATATTGTTTTGCCAGTAGAGTTGGAGCAGAAGCTGGAGTTTATCGCTAAAGAAATTAATAAGTAAATTACAGTGAGCACTCTTTGTGGAAGAAATACTTCACTACAAATAGAAGCAACACAATTTTATCTGCCTGACTGATTCCTCAGGAAAAACTCCAAAATGTGGAATTGTTGAATATACAACTTTTTTTTTTTTTTTTTTGTGGAACCAGGGATTGAACTCAGATCCTTGCGCTTGCCAGGGAAGCACTGATTCTACTGAGCCATCTCCCCAGCAAAATTGGGTCTTTTTTTTTTTTTTTTCAGAACTGGGGATTGAACTCAGACCCTTGCGCTTGCCAGGGAAGCGATTATTCCACTGAGCCATCTCCCTGGCCCCTTTGAGTACACAATAGGTGTTGTTTCAAATAAATTTTGGATGTAAAAGAAAATTTACAATCATTCAGTATACTGTGTCCAAATCATTACAATTTCAAGTCTGATTAAATTTTTCATCTTCATCAGTCAATAACTAAAAGGTAATATTTAATTAATTCAACTTTCATTTTATTACCCACAAGCAAAGCTGAACAATTTTCAGTCATTTGTTCAATGGATTTTTTTTAATGTTTTATTATATACTCAGCATGATTTCTGTTTTCGACTCTTCAGCTTTCTCTGATCAGTTTATGTCAGGGGCACTCTTGGCGCCAACCGAGTCGGGGATGAGCTGCAATGGAACCTGGAAAAACTGCCACAGATGTGGCTATGACTGTATCTTCATAGGACATAGTGGAACTGCAGGAAACAGCATGCTCACATGAGGAGTGACACTGCCATGAGTCACAGATGCAGAACCACAGAATGGAAGGAAACTGGCCCTCTGGTAACACCCCTGCATCACTGAGTTGACCCTAGAACTGCAGCCCTCTTATCTATGCAAGTTTTTTTTTTCTGTATTTTAGGGAAATGTCTACATGGTGTTCAGGGTCTCACTACTAGATCAGACTCATCATGATTCTCCTGTTTACAGCCTCCCAAGTGCTGGGATTACAGGTGCACACCTTCATGCCCAGTCTCAATCACTGACTCACTGCCCGAGGATCAAACCCCCGGCCCCTGTGCCTGCTTGCAGGCACTTTAAACCACTGAGCTATTTGTACAGTCCTATGCAAGTCTTATGTGACATAATAAACATCACATTGCTTGAGCTGTAATCACTTCAGATGCTCTGTAATTGGAAGACGAGAATACAGTAACTGATCAGATTTATCAACCTTCATAATTTCAAAATATTAGGATATTTTGAGTTCTTGACATTGTGTTAAACTAATTTGATTCCATTCCAAGTATACAGTTTTATAAGAAATTTATTTTAGTGTAAATTTTTACATAATGTTCTGAATATAAATTATAGACATATAGAGATTATATGATATTACTGTTTGTGATGTGTTAGTTTTCATATTAGAAATCTTAATATTGTTGTATTATTCTTTTAAAAAGAATCCTTAATGAACCTAAATGGTATTATATTCAGTAAAAATGAACCAGAAAGTAAATATAGAACATTGGAACTCACAGAAATAGAGAACACAACAATAGCTTGCAAGGGCTCAAGGGTGGGGAGAAAGGGGAGATGTTGGTCAAAAGGTACCAGCTTTCAGTTATGAAATGAATAAGCTCTCTTCTTTTTAATCTGTTATTTTTATTTATTTATTTGTTTGGTACAGGGTCTCGCTATGCAGCTCAGACTTATAGAGATCTTCCTGTCTCAGCCTCCCCAGCACTGGGATTACAGGCATGTACCACCACGCCCAGTTTTGGTGGCCAGCATGGCACACCCAGGGTTGCAGGGTTGATATGGTATGCAGTACCGGGGATCCAGCCAGGGTCCGTGTTCTTGCCAGGCGGGTACTTGAACCATCAAACTATTATCCCCAGACCTGAAACAAGTAAGTTCTAAGAAACATAAAGCTCAGCATGCTAACGAAGGTTAATATTTCTGTGCTGTGTCCTTGAAACTTCCTAAGAGTCACCACAATAAAAAGCAACGGGACTATGTGCTCTAGCAATGGAGGGAAAGCAAAGAGCACTGTGGGTACTTCTGTGGCTAAGCAGGTGGCTCAAGCATTTTAGAAAGCAATTTGGCAATGTGTAAGAGAGATGAAAATGCTCATAATTCCCCAAATCTAGCATGCACAAAAGGGCACATAAAAAAGGATTTCTTCGCAGTATTTTTTTTTTT
>NW_004524669.1:7257058-7261201 GCF_000260255.1 Octodon degus | reverse complement strand
CACTCCTAGACAGCTCTGAGTTTGCTGGCATGAATTACTACAATCCAGTGGCTTAATTACAACTCTGCAAGAAATAAGTCTTACAGCTCTGGAAATCATATCTCTAAAAGGGGACACACAGCTAAAATCAAGGCATCAGTCTGACAGTCTGGGAGAATTCATCTCCCTGCCTTTTTCTATCCAGGGCTGCACTATTCTTGAGCTCTTGGATTCCTGCCAGTTTCAAAGCAATCAGTCACACTATTCCAACTCCTCTCCTCCTCTTCATCCTTTTCTTTCTCCTCCTCCTCTTTGATGCTTGCTTCCCCCTTTCATCCACAAGGACCCCTCCACTTACTCAGATAATCCCAGGGAATGCTCATCTCAAAACCACTCCATTGACAAACTTAACTCCCCCTTGTCCAGTAGCATAACATACTCTCTGGTACTGGGGATTAGACGTGGACATGACTCAGTGGATGGATCATTTGTCTGCCAAACTCTTCAGTAGTGGCCACTGCTGGTATGAAAAAGTGCTGCACATTTCTCTTCATGGATTTCCCCTTCTTCCATAATACTAATCCATTCTCATTTGCTGTCTCTGTCTCTCTCTGTCATTCTCATTTTCTGTCTCTGTCTCTCTCTACCTCCCTCATCCCTTTATCCTACCCTACATAAACACAAACACACACACAGTCCTTATCCAAATTTCTGGCTAAAAGTGTAAAATAAAGAACAAGATCATACCAGTAATCATTATTAATTTTATATCTACCAGATGCCTGAAGGAAGGGAATCCACCCACCCTCAACTTTCACCCAATTCCCCACAGCAGAGCTGTTCTGTTCCTGTCTGCCACAGCCCTCCTAAGTCTTATCTCCCACTACTGGAGCCCATTGTACCTCCTGTGTACTTCTGTAGTGGCAGACACAGATAGCCAAGTGCTATTTTCATTTCAAGAAATATCTGTCGAACAACTCTTGTATGCTCTCTTTAAACACGAAATATCCTGCCCCCATGAAGCAGCATCCAAAATAGAACAGCACCAGAGAAAGAGAGAGAGAGAGAGAGAGAGAGAATCTCTAATTTCAGACTTTACTACTCCCTGCACAGATCAGTGAGTGCCAAGAAGGAAAGATGAATACTGAAAGAGGGAGTGTTGGAGACTCTGCAGGGAGTGTCATGCTGGGCCTCAACAATGGATAGCATTTAGACCGACAGCATCCCTGGCACAGAGTGGAATCAGGAAAGGTATGGAGATGAGAAAACTCTCACAGTGTTTGGGAGCAGTACAGGGTCTTAGACAAGCAGTGAACAGAAAGCAGATGGCAAACAATGAAACTGAAAGGAATCTCCAAAGTGCAGTAAGAAGCTTTGGCTACCAGAGTGGGTGCCCAACTTAAGTGTGGTGTCTGTGTCTCCTCCTTGGCGTCCCACACTGAAGCCAGCACAGGGAATTTGCAGAACAGATCCACAAACTGATCCAAGGACTGACCAGAGTTTAACAGAGGACTTCTCCCTCTGTTCTTTGCCCATAAGCCTCCATGTTAGTCATCACTGATAGTTTCATATCAACAAGGTCCTGAAGGAAGGGAATCCACCCACCCCAGCTTTCTGCCCATTCCCCATAGCACAGCTCTTCTGCTCCCTGCCTCCCCACAGCCAAGGGCAAGAAGGAAAACTTCTGTCTCTTCCTACATGAGCAGGACAGGGATTGGGCAATTTCCCCAATTCTTTTTCCTTTTAATTTTACCTGCATTCCTTAGGAATCCTGTCCCATTATCTGTTGCTTTGTTTTTAGCATGAGAGGGCGGCCTAAATCCTACTTGCAGAATATGAAAGCACATGAGGGTTTAGAGTAGCTGGCAAAGTTGGAGAGTTTCTGGATGCATTTCTCAGATGGCCTTCCTGGTATCATAAAAGACGTTGGGAGAGCTTGCTTCATCCAGAACCTATGCCCAATACTTACTCCTTGAACCTAGTCTCACTGAGGCATTGTGATATTCTGAGTCTTTCACTTCTCTCTGAGGCATTCCCACCCCTTCTGTGCTGACAAGCTGCACCAACCAAGGCCTGGGCCTCTTCCTCTATCAAACTTTCCTGGATCATCCTCCACCCTCCAAGACCTGATGACTGCTCAGGCTCCTGATGCTCCCAATGACTTAAGAATAATTTTTAAGAAGTCAGTGAGTGAACTTGCTGAGATTTTGTCCAAGGGAATGTGGAGGATAGGTGAGGGAAACTGGTTCATCACATTCACAAGTAAGCCAGAGCTTCTGCATTTCACGAGTTGAGTGCATTGGGTCAGAAATTTCAGGTGCAAAGAGAGGGTTATAAAGACAGCAGAGGAGAAGCCAAAGTAGCCAGGCCCAGAAGGAGACAGAATGCACAAAGGCAGTATTCCTGTCAGAATTACAAAGAAGATGTAGTCATGGGTGGGGAGACATTTACACTAAGAATTTCATAAATGAATCGGTCTGAGTTGTGCCAGAGCACTTGAGATGAAACTTATCAGAAGAGGTCACAAGTAGGAGCTCAGGAAAACAACAGCTATCCAGGACATTGGCAGGATTCCAGATGGGGATCCCGGACTCTAAATCTTACATGGAGGAAATGGGGAGAGTAGATGAATCCTACATGAAGGAAACTGGGGAACTGGAAAACAGGAGCCTCTCAGGAACCCATGCTGAGAAATAGCAAAGCAGGCCAAGGTGTCCCAGCTCCCAGCCCTGAGGGTCACAGGCTGCCACTGAACATCCTGGGGACCCCAGGGCAAGGGCTTCCCAGGAAAGGGGACTCTGAAACCTTTGTTCTCAGGGCAGGTTTCTATTCAAATGATTTCTGCCCTCCTATGGTTTCTTGGTGTATTTGGTTTTATAGTGTAGTTTCTAAGGTTAAATGTTTTGTTCCTTTATTTTTGTTGCATCTCATTTTGCAATAAAAATCACTCCAGAAGAACTGTCCTCAAGTACAGGATCTCAGGATAAATCCTGAGGGGATTCCACTGACCTTATCAGACCCAAAAGCTACAACTCTTGTTGCATAGGTCCTGCTTTACCTTCAGTGCCTAGTATTGATCAGTGTCCCTGTTCTAATGCTCCCTATGAATTGAAAATAATGCTCATTCTTTGTTCATTGTGTTCAAAGCCACACCTTGCAAATCTTCCCTGTTCTATTTTCTTTTATACTTTTGAAAAGAGATATTTAAAATATTCCCAACTGTGATTAATTTTTTCCCTATCCTTTTAACAAAGTGTGTTTTGTCTCCATGCAAGGGAGTTTTGATGTATAAAAGTTCATGACTATTGCTTCTTGGTGATTTAAACATCTTCTTTTATATAAGAAATAGGTATTCTCTGTTCCACTTAAAGACCTTGACCTGGATTCTACTTTAACTGATACTTCAGTGCCCTCAATGACCTTGCTCTGTTTGGGTTTATTTTGCATGTATTAATCTATCCATTTATTAACAAACTTGTGCCCATTTATCTTTGGTCTATCTATTATGAAAAGCATTATTTGAATCTTCCTTTGTGACTTTGACATCTATTATGTTTTGAGAGCTTTTCTCCTTCTTATATTTTTTTTGCCCTAAATGACTTTTCCATAATTCAATGACTGTGAGGCTGCTGTTTCTGTTTTTCTCAACTGATTTCAAGGATCTATATATCAGTTGGTACTAGATTCCACCAAGAAGAGCAGCAACGCTAAGTGTAGCTACGGAACATATATTCTTCCACATAGCAGTGGCAGATGGCAGCACAGGAGTAAGAGGCCAGGCCCACTGTCCTCACTTAGCCATTCTCTTTCTGCTGCCCCATTCTTACAGTCATTTTTTTTCTCAAAATTATAAGGTAACTGCTAAGACCTCCACTTTGTGTGCAAATTCCATGCCCCAAGAAGAATGGTGGGAGGGCATAAAAGGGGCATGGCTCAGTCCACTGAGCTCTGCCAGAGATTTCCACCTACATGGGCACCTGGATATGACTGGATATTTAGTATAAAACTAGCTGCAAGAGAGGCTGGAAAAGCAGCCTTTCAGCTGAGAAACACCTCCTCCATTTCTGAAGAGGAAAATAAAAATATTAAACAGACAAATGAAATCAGTGAAAATTTATATGCTCCAGCCATCCTACCAGCTATTCCATTTAATTTTTAGGAACA
>NW_004524669.1:7228498-7229734 GCF_000260255.1 Octodon degus | reverse complement strand
GCTTCAGTGCACACCTGGAAGTGTCTGCAGTTCTGACAGATGCCATTCTAGCACATGGCTCCTATGTCTCACTCAGATGTGCTACTCAGACAAGACTAAATTTGTTCTTGTTCCCCATACCCCTAACCGTCTCTGAAAAATGATAAATAAACCCTGAATGTGTGGACTGTCCTCTTAACTCTAAATACACAAATGCTAAGTTTTGCACTGCAAGGGAAGTGAATCAGGCCAGCCTACCAGAAACAGTTCCTATGTGTTGTTCTGGAAAATGTTTCATGTTGCCACCCCATAATGGTCCCCAATGTCCCTCTAGCTTACCTACAGGGAAAAAGCCCTTTGCTTAATTCTTTTATCCCAGCAGAGGAGGTCAGCAGTGCTTGGCACAGCTGTATTTATGGAGAATACATGGAATTACAAAACAAAACCCAGGATATATAAAGCCTCACTAATAGAATTCTGCCCCTTCCAGGGAGCAGCCCTGCCAGAACTTCCAGGCTGTCTGTGCCTCACACACACTGCCTGGTGCTTGAACTCCTTTCAACAGCTTTCCATCCTAGATGCCAAACTTTCCTATTCCCAGCCGGACCTAAGTCCAGAAATCTCTCTTTACCAACCACCTAAAACTTGGCAATGATATACCCTTCCACAAACTTGTGATCTCACCCACAGTGAATTATCCAGTTTTGATTTCCCAATGGCATTAGCCAGGAAGCTGGGGAGAGCATATTAAGTCAGGGTAGAGAACCAAGGGTGTAGAGCAGAGGAGAAAATGAGCCAGAGATTGAAACTCACTGTGTCAGAACTAATCACTGAGCAAAGAATCACCTCACTGTTGTGCAAGACCTTGCAGTTTGTCCACACTCCTTCTCCACACAACATGCACTCCAAATGTGCAGCCAATGTTTAGATGCTTAAAAACTAAGCTACAAGAAAAGACATACTACCACTCACCTCCACAGCTGAATGCCCCTCACTTTGATTTCACTTATCCCATTGTTCTGGCTATTTCCTTGAGCAGTCCTCCTGAAGGCCTCTTTCACATCCTCAGAAGTTGTGATCAAAAAGGTGAATGATGCTGCCACCACCCAACAGAGAGGCTGCTCATAGAAACATTCCAAGGTCCTTGTCCACTTTAATCCCTAAATCTGACACTACGCTCCATGTGGCTCTTTCTCAAAGTTAAAGTGACTGTGAAAGCTAAATATTTTTGATCGGGGGCCTGGCCCTAGCTCAGGC
>NW_004524669.1:7225569-7227098 GCF_000260255.1 Octodon degus | reverse complement strand
CAAACACACTCAGCCATCTTATCTTTGAAAAAAGGGCCAAACATGTTCAAGGAACAAAGATAGCCTTTTAACAAATGGTGCTGGAAAAACTGGTTCTCCCCATGCCAAAAACTAAAACTAGACCCAGGTCTATTGCCATATACTGAACTAAAGTCAAAATGGATTAAAGATCTAAACACTAAAACAGAAACACTAAATCTGCTGGAATAGAAAGTAGATGGAAATCTTGAAGACGTGGGGGGTAGGCAGAAAATTCATGAACAAAAAACAAACTGTACTTTGAAATACTTCAAAGAATCAACAACTGGGATTTTATCTTATTGGTAAGTTTCTGCATGTCAAATGGAACACCAACAGAGTGAAAAAACAACCTGAAAACTGGGAATAAATCTTAACCAACAGTCTCTCAAAGGACTTGTATCTAAAATATATAAAAAGTGAAAGAAAAAAATAAAACAGGTCCCCAAAATTTAAAGACCCAATACAAAAATGGGCATCTGAAATGAATCCACACTTCTCTAAGGAATAAATACAACTAGTAAATAAATACATGAAAAAAATGTTCCACATCGCTGGCCATTTGAGAAATGCAAATTAAAACAACATTGAGATACCATCTCACCCGAGAATGAAAGGCTATCTAAATAAATCAACTAAAAATAAGCACTGAAAAAGCTCTGTGGAAAAGGAACTCTTCTTCTGGTAGGAAATGTAGACTAGAACAACTACTATGGAAATCAGTGTAGAGACTCCCCAGAAAACTAGGACTGGAAACAGATATTCCCCTTCTGGGTATTTTCCCAAAAGAACTGAAAACATAATACCATACTTACATATGTGCACCCATGTTTATAGCAGCACAATTTGTCATAGCCAAATCTTGGAAACAACCAAAGTGCCTATCACCTGCACAATGGATGGGAAAGATGAGATATTTTTATACAATGGAGTATAACTGAGCTATAAAGAAAGGCAAACTTGGGACCTATATAGGTAAATGGATGCAACCAGAGACTATACTCATAAGTGAAATAAATCAGACCCACATGTGTAAATATAGTGTTGTCTTCCTAGTGTAAGAGTTTGAAACAATAAATAAAATCTGAAAGACATAATTGATAGAGTAAAATGGAAAGAAGCTGAACATAAGGATTAAACAATGAGGATAAGAGAGAAGAGAAAATATAGAGAAAAGGAAGGGAGAAACATCATGCAAATCTATATATAGATGGCAGACATGATTGTATTAATAATTTTATCATTTTTTGAAAATAGTAGTTAATGTTTACAATTTTCACTTTGACTAATTCTGTATGCTGATATCAGCAATGTGAGCAACTACATAAAGGACATCAATGTGTAATACAAAAACCATGGTTGAATACCTCTCATCTTGGTCTTCTAAATATGTACCATTTCTCATGTTTTATCAATTAATATTATACTCTCTTTAAAATAATTTTTAGGGGGCCTGCCCCTTAGCTCAGTTCCTTAAGTGACTGCTTTGACAAAGCAGTCAGGCTCAGGTT
>NW_004524669.1:7214435-7224099 GCF_000260255.1 Octodon degus | reverse complement strand
TTTTCATTTGAGTAAGGGGAAGGTTCCCTGGGTGGCAAGCAAAATTAAACTATTTAAACAAATTCATAAAAAATAAAATAGAACCATTTTGTATCTGTGTATTCAAAGTGGTTAGGATAGATATACAGTTACATTCTGTTAATGAATAGAATGATTTGTTCTAGTGGTGTTTGTAAATAGGATATCAAGTCCGCATCTTGTACAGCAATTAACCACTACGAAGAATGTGTGCAGTGTGTTAGTTTTTGAAACTGTCCTAGCGATTTGATTTGAAACCGTCTCATTGTTATTTATCAATAAAATTATGAAAAAATAAAGATAAACAATATAGAAAAAATAAAAATAAAATAGAAAAAGAGTGCTGTAAATAGAATAACAAGAGAGGTTAAAGGGAGAGGAGGGGATGGGAAAGAAGAATAGAAAGATGTGCAGGTACAAATTCCCCATGAAGAAAAGGAGGGGCTTGAGAATGAGTCTCTGTGAGAATGATGGAAGTGGATGAGTATTGGAAACTCTTCTAGTAGGAGACCTGAACTCACCTGCGCAACATGCAGAGAGAAGGATGTGCAGAGAGAGTAATCTGCATATCACAACTGAGGTAGGATCTAATGTTCGGAATCAGTGCTTCAGCTCTGATGTGTAATCTTTTATGCCCTGGGAAGTCATGGACTCTTAACTTAAGTCTCAGTCTCAGTAGACAACGTGGAGCAGGGTTCTCCATGCTACCTCCCCCTGGCTCATACATGGGAGCTAAGGGGGGCTTAGGGACAGGGGGCCCTGTCCTCTTAGCTCCAAACACTGTATATCAGCACTGAGGAAGGACACACATGAATTGCTTAAACTCAGTTGAAGGGCTAAGGAAAAGACCTGGCCAGTTCTGTACATATGGATAAATGGAAATAGGGTCAGGTTCAGCCAAAATGGAGGCAGTGGCTCCTTCTGCAAGGAGAGTCACGTGATCCTCCACACAGAGGAAGCCAGGGTTTGTGTCTGTGTGTCTTTGGGTCTCTGAAGTGGTTACATGTTCCCACTTACTCAGGCATTTCTCTCAGCACTATTAACTCAGTACAGGGAGCAGGGAGGATGTTGAAATTGGGCCCACTCATGAGCATTTTAGGACAGCAGCCTTCTGGGATACTAGGAACTCAGCAGAGCACAGGACAGTCATCTCCTACAGAGTTCATAAGCATTTGCTTTATTCAACCTCCAGCTTCACAATGCCCCAGGCTCACACATGAATTAACAAGAACCCAAATTTTTTATTTGTCCAAATCATCTCCATATGGGAAATGGGTTCTCCGTACTTCTGGGCCTGGCCCTCTGTCACTTCTTGAAACCCAAGAGTTGTATCACAGGATGTGGAGGCTGAGTTAAACCTACATCCTGCTCAGCCTTGTTATTCCTTCACAACTAGGTTCACAGATCCAGAAGCTAGGAACGATAGGGGACTAAGACAGCATACATTCCCTCCTCTTTAAAACTTGCCTCTAACAACTTACGTTAACTATCTAACAACTACTCCCCTCAGCTCTTCCCTGCCCTTGTTTTAGGGTACCTGAAGGCAATTTCATGCAGCTCCTATGCCACGATCCTGTATTCAAACTTCATGCTAATAATTCCTTAGCAATGAACGCTCTCACCCCCATCCCCTCTGTCTACTATGCCTCCCCACATTCATTTCCTCCAGTAACCTCCCAGATCTGGTGACTCTCTATCCTACATCAGCTCTCTCTTCCTTGGGGTGAAGGAATTTAAAGTGTACTCAATGTGTCAAACTAGCACACTAAGACCAAGTACAAATTTAATGAAGATAAAGACAGCAGAACAGATTTCTCACAAATAACCAGAACTTCTACAGCTACATGAACACCACATCCTTTAAACTAGTCACCTGGAGAAATCATGCAAATCCCAAATGCATTTCCCTTGCTCCACAATCACATTTCCTTTTGGATTGACTTGCAGTAAACAAATCACACTCTGTACCCTGATAAAGAAGACCATGGAAAGAACTCACAGAAGAGAAGACTCAGACCAGCACCCCCGAAATCACCAAGGATCTTCATCTAGGCACCTCAGTACAAGTGCTCCCTCAAGGGACCCAGAGAACTCCATGTGTTTATCAGTAACCAAGGACAAAGGAATTTCACTCTTTCAGGCATCACTAGCCCTTACTGCCAGCCTGTGCCATCTTTTCAAAATTCTAAAATTAGTAACAGATCATTAGAGACACATTTTCAATTCCTAAATACACCATATTCTAATGAGAGATGAAAAGTCTCTACAATGCATACCCTGCCACTCCCTGCCAGTCCAGGAAATACCTGGCCTTTCAATTCCTGAGGACCAAGAATGAGAAGTAAGCCAGGCTGTGTGCACAGAGGCCCATTCCAGATACCTGAAGGCTAACATTGTCCTGGAAAAGACTTGTGCAAACAGCAAGAACTGCTCCTGTTGACTACAGAATGATCTGTTTGGAATGACTTTGGGATTTAGAAGGGATCATCTTATGTGCCTACACAAACACACCACTCAAGGGCACATAGGCACTGTGCTCAAGCCTTCCCCTCCTCGGGTCCCCTCACCTGGGTTCAGCTCTGCAGCAGGGGTACACCTCCCAGGTCCTGCCTCTCCCTGCCCCTGACATGGGCTCTTGCCCTCACCTGCTCCCTCCCCATAATGTGCTGAGTGCTTCCTTAGCATTCCCCTTTCTTCCCAACACCCTGACCCAGTGCAGAGCCAGCTTTTTCCTCTTCTAGCTGCCTCACTATACCCCACATTTGAACCTAATTTAGTTTAATTTTAGTTTCAAGCCCACCTTGTGGGCCCTGAGAGTAGAGTCCCAGCCATGCCCTTCTCTGATGAATGTCCAGCACTGCAGAAGGAAGTCCCAGCTCTTCTGTCTCTGAATTCACCCTGCTGGTCCCCACCAAGCTCTCTCACCCACCTTTGCTACCAGAGTGGATTTGTCTCCAGAGTCCCAGTTCTCTATCAACTTCATTCCCACTCTCACTATGGGACCTATCTAGCCCTTCCTTGTGAAGAATGTGCTGGAAGTCACTGTCACTATGGGATGACTAGGCCAGCCAGGATCAAAAACTCAGAACCAAAGATGAATTACAGGGATGAAGCTTAAGAAAGAAAGACAGTTTATTTCTAAGGAGAAAAATGCAGGAGACAGAAAGGGCAGAAGACCCTAGGGCTGGCCAAGCTCAAACCTGTGGTCCTCCCAGGTTGCATCCTAACTGGATGACAGGTACGTTAGATGTTCTAGGCAGAGAGAGAGAAAGAGAGAGAGAGAGAGAGAGAGAGAGAGAGAGAGAGAGAGAGAGAACGAACATGTGTGAACACAGCTTGTCCAATGTGGGAGACCAGCCTCAGACAAGACTAGTGTGCACCTCAATACAGGCTGAGAGATACACAGAGAGAGAAAAGAACAGGGAGCCCATAGGCACATCCTGACCCCTCTTGGGGAGAGAAAGGAGGACAAGAGGAATGCCAAGAAAATATTCCAGAAAGGTGTCCTAATCTTAACTCTAAAGAATGGGAAGGAAGGGCTCCACTGTCTAAGTGTAGGAGGACATGAAGGAAAATACAAGGAGGACGACATGGAAGGGGCAAAGGTGGGAAAAATGAAAATGTAGCATAATTGGGCTGGGGAGATAACACAGTGGTCTAAGCACCTGCCTGGCAAGCACAAGGACCCACGTTCAATCCCCAGTACTACATGCTGTGCCAGCCCTGGATCCCCAGGCATACAGGGCACACCACCAAAATGGGGCACGGTAGTGTACCCCTGAAATCCTGGGGAAGCTTAAACAGGATGATCACTATGAGTCTGAGCTGTATAGTGAGACCCTGTACCAAATTACTTAAGTAATTTTAAAAATGTAACACGACTGAGGCAAAGTCTAGATATGGAGCAAACCAAAGTCTAAATATGGATTGAACCTGAAGGGCTTAGAGGAGCAGCTCAGGAAGGGGGATGCATGGTCTGCCTCAGTTGGTGCACCAGGATTGCTGAACTAAGTAGATGGGAGTGGAAATCATCAACTGTGAGCCTTTATCTTTAGTAAGACAAGAAACAGCAAAGACAGCAAGACAGTCCTAGGAAAGGTAAGGAGGCAGCATGTGAAGGGAAAGACTTGGTCGACACCCACATCCTTGTAACAGAGGAGGTCACAAAAAAGGCAAAATATAATCTCTGATTTCCATTTAGATTGCTAGAAGTTGGTGCTACTAAGAGAAACCTAAACCAGTGGAGGAGGAGTAGGTGTTTGGGAAGGATGTCCAGAAAGGAGGTGAGACTGGCCTTCAGCTTGTATGGCTGTGTGTTCATGTTGTATCCTGTTGCTGCCCATACCTTGGCAGATCATAATGCTCTGCTGAGCAGTCTGGGTGAGAATGAAGGTGTGAGAGTCCTAAATGTGACTCCACAGTGAGTCACACAGCACAGTGAGTGAACAAAGAAAAAGGAAGTCCTAAGAATAGAACGCAAGACTACAGAAGGGACAGGGGATGTGGATGGGGATGAGAAGGTAGGACAGAATCATAACATTTCCAAGTTTGAGTGGCCAACAGTGTCACAAACCTACAGATGTGAAATAAGATCAAGACTGAGGTAGCAGTGGTAGTTAGTACCACAACAAAGATTTGTCTCTGATCCAGCAGTGATGCTACAAACACTGCAGGGAGAAAAGTACATAAAATAGAACAAGGATGGAGGCAATGAATGTAGTTTCCAAAAAGCTTGGTTGTAAAAGTTCTAGAAAGAATGGGGTCATATACAAAAACATTTGCTTGCTTCGACCTAAAATATCTGCCTCTGGAGGAAAAATGTGAAGGGAGGCTCAGCTAACCACACAGAATAGAAAGGGAGATGCTGTGTGGAGCAAGTTCTCATGGATGTGAGAGAGCACAGCAAGAGCACAGGGAGAAACATCAGAAAGCTTCTCCCATTTGACTTCCCCTCATACCCTGGGCTGTCTGCACACTGTGAATAGGGCCTCAGAGCATCCCATGGCCTGCCCCATGGTACTCAGCCATGAAAGGCAGCAGACACTCAATGTCTTTAACCAAGAACATGTGCTTCAGCTATGATGTCAGTCTTCTGCCACCACCAGTGCATCTCAACTATCTCTTCATCTGTCTGCGGCTCTGGCCCACTCTGGAGCATCCAGGGTCCTCTGTGTGCCCCTCCAAGCAAGAACCCAAACTACCAGTGTTCCTCTGTGTGGCTCCCACACAGTGCCCAGAATTTGGAAAGCTGCTTGAAAAATAATTCCCAGTACATTTTAACCACAGCTTAGGAAAAAGGGAAGAACCCACTCCCAGAACCACACTGCATGGAAAGATGTCTCAGGGAAATAACTAGTTTTCTCAGGACCAGAAACAAAGACTTCATGTTGTCTTCAGATGCCAAGAACAGAGAGGAGAGAGAGAAAAAGAATCTTGACAGATATATGCTTTATATTGAACTCATAAAAAAGAACTATAATTTCTCATTGTCAAATAAAAACAATAGAAGTGGGGCAGGTAAATCGCTTCTCCAAGGGTATACACCCAACAAACACAAAAGCAGGTCATAAATCTGGATATCTATGAATGTTTCTGTCATCCTAACATAATGCAAGTATACCCACAAGGATTTTAAGACAGAGAGAAGTGACTTTGGATTTTCAAATAATATGGATTATCCACACATGGGACACTCTCCCCATCTGAAGGACAAGCTGGTAGTGACCTCTTGCGCTGCCTACTATAACTGAATTTTCTGGAGTCTATGATGATTAGCTAAGACTGTATTATCTTAGAGCCTACCATGTCTGGGAAGCACTGGTTAGAATATAGAGACCACAGCAACTCTGGACCTTAAGGAGGAGTCCCCAGATGCTGATATCAGCCTCCTGCAATAGGCTTTACTGTGTTAAGTTCACAGCCACTCTGTGCAGGCTCATAGTAGCCTCCCAATCCAGCATCCTGCTGTCACATGGAGAAGTGCCTGATTACAGCCCTTTGCCAGAGCACTACCCACAGAGACCCCAGGGACATCAATGTCATCAGAAATGGAAGCCCAGGCTATGTGTGGGATGGGATAGGAGAGGCAGCCAGAGGATGCTGGTCAGGACAGTGTGTATTCCAGAACTGCTGTCCAGAACCTACCTTCAAGGAAGACAGATCCTAACCAGCTCCAAACAGCCCTTGTTGACTTACTAGGTGGCTCTGAGGTAGGAGAAGAGGAGGGGAGGAGAACACACCACTGCAACACTGGCCCTCATTGGTCCCTGACATGAATAAGAAGCTCAAATAGACTGGAGCAACACCTGTGATCTGAGGATCTTGGAGGACTCTGCAGCATCCCCACTCTGAGACTCACAAGCATGAGATTCACAGCTCTGCTCTTCCTGGCAGCTCTGCTGTGGGTGCTCATCTCTGCTGGTGAGAATGACCCTGAACTGGTCCTCATAGTCCTTCTCCCTCCTGTTCAAGCCCCAAAATTCTGGCCCTGCCTTCATCCCTCTCTCCCCTCCTCAGCAGCAACAATTCTTCCAAGCAGTGTCTGAGGCTCACAGTGTCTCCCCCTGGATGCCCTCCACAAGGATCCTCAGCCCACTGGTCAGGAGCCCAGAGTCCCATTTCCTCCCTGTCCCTGCTTTGCCCACTCTCTTTCAGGCCCTTTGGCACCTTCCTCCCATCAGTGAGACAAGAAATTTCCCTCTGCTTCGACTTTTCCTGTCCTCATTCCCATTCCCCACCCCACTCTTTCACCTGCCCCCTGCCAACCACCCTCCTGTCCAATGGTCATATTTGTCCCTTTATTCTATGTCTTCACTGCAGTCTTATTAATATCCTAGAATAGTGAAGATTCTTATGTTTTATTGTACTGAGTCCTGTAGTTTCCTTCCTAGCACTATCACAAATGTAATTCAGTAATTACTAAGTAATTATGTTGATTCCTCCAAAGGCCCCATTGACTGTCACCTGCCCCAAGCAAAGATTAGCTATCTCTCCTACAGTTACATTCCTAGCTCCTACCACTCTCTGGACCTTACACTTTTAAATAATGAAAGTACTCAGGACTGGAGTCTTCACTCCAAGTGCTAATCAGAACCAGTTCTGCCCCACCATCACCACTTTCAATTTTAATTATACAACTTAGACCTCTAACAACTTGTAGAAGACATCCATGGAATTAATCTGTTTTCATAGGGATCTTATGGGCAGTCAAGGTCTGTAAAAGACAAATGAGAGACAGAGATTTGGTTTAGACAGAAAAAGCAGTTCTGCTGGAACCCTTGGTAGCAGAGATTACTCTCCCATCTTCCCATGGCCATGTTCTGAGATTAGAGCTCTTGGAACTCCACACAACTCCAACTGGATCCAGCTTAACCACTGCACCCTCCCTGACATGGCCAGTGTTCTGTCATTTGTAGGTGACCCAGAGGCTGCCTTGGCCCCAGGATCAGTGAATGGTGAGTCCTTCTTCCTCCTTCCCTAGCCTTGGTAAAAGGTTGGTGACTGAGGTTGTGCATGAAAGAAGTCAGATAAATATCGGGATCAAGTGGGACATACCTGGAGGATGAAAAGAGGGGCTCAGGGACTCTAAAACGATGTAATCATTCTTAGAAAATGATTCTCTTTTTCCTTAAATTTAGATGCCCTGAAAAAGTAAAAGGCCCTGAAAAATCAGGAGAAGTCTTTGAAGGAATAAGAGGCTTGAAGGATACTAAATTCCTAGCACTCTATAAAACTAAAGCTTTAAGAGAAGTGAATGAGAGTGTGGCCTGAAGCCAGACCACAGGCTCCCTGCTCCATAAGAAGAAGCAGGCTTATTTCACTTTTTCACCCTTTGCAGAAGTGTGAAAGTCATTAGCCATAAAAAAGGAAAATGCTACTTTTGTATCTGACAAGATCAGTCAAATCCCCTCAGGATTTACCCTGAAACCCTGTACTGCACTTTGTAGATCCTTTGTCGTGTCAGCCATGTGAATGAGTCATGGCCATTGCTTGACCAATTTGCTCTCTGGGAAAGCCTGAGAGAATGTTTTCTCTCCATGTGACTCTTCTTAGGCACACTCTACATCATCGATCACTTTCCTCTGTGACCCCATAATCTCCTTGATCAGAAAATTTGGGACACAACTGAGTTATATGATGTTACAGAACAGGTTCTTCTATGTCTTGAGTCTCCACTGACCTTGAAAGGCTAAGGGCAAAATGTTGGCTGTCCTTGCATCCCTTCTTTTTCTCTAATTTTGGTCTGCAAACTTAAGTTGTTAACCCCCCAGAAGAGAAGCTTAATGATATTATTACCCTACAACATAGGCAATTGAGCTTAACCTCACTATCTGTCTGAATATCAAACATCTTAGAAATAATATGGAACAGGTATTTTCCATCAAGTATTGATATGTTAAACTTTAAATCCCTACAGAATGTGAGCAAAACAAGAAAAAAATTAAAAATTAAAAAATTATAAAATAGGAATAAACAATTACATATTTTTACACAGAAATTTAGAAATCTAACCATATACATCATTGTAGCAGGACAGTCTATGACACTTTTCTTGTTATATAGGTCTTTCTTTATCATGGTCTTAACCATCCAGCAGAAAAGTATAAAAACGAGGCATAAAAAGTAAAGTCATATTAATATGCTGAAGCTGTAAAAGGCTCAAGTCAACAACTCCTGACATTGCCAGCCCTATGGATAACCCACTACTGTTATGGACTACTGGACTACATTGGATTATTTTGCTGAATTCATGCACCTACAATATTTAAATGGCAATGAAATACACATCTCTGACAAAACTAAACAAAAAATGGGGATATAAATGAAGGACCATTTTGTATCTGTATACATAAAATATTTCTGATAAATATATAGCTACTTTCTCATAATTCAATGAGAAGAAATATTTGTACTAATAGTGTTTAGACAGGATATCAGGTCTGCATCTTGTACTATGAATAATCACTATAAAGACAACAATATGCAATGTGTTAGTTATTGAAACTTTCCCACTAATCAGTTTTGAAACTGTCTCATTGCTGTTTGTTTCTCAATAAAATTAATTTTTAAAAAAGGAAAATGCAAAACAACCAGAATTAGCCAATGAGACTTCAAAGCAATAAAGCTGCAGGAGATCCAACTTCCTTGGTAAGTCTCTGTAATAGCCATGTCTTAGCTGGGCATGGTGTCACTGCCTATATTCCCAGCACATGACAGAAGGATCACCACAAGTTCAAGGGCAAGTGGGGCTAAACAGTAAATTCAAGGACAGCCTGAACTACAACAACCTGTTTCCAAAAACCCACAACAGTAAAAACAGTAGGCTGCTGAACTGTAATACATAGAGACCAGGATCCCTGGGGTCAGCTGGATTTGACAAAGACAGAGCCAGACTTCTAAGGGGAGTAGAAGTTGTGTACTTGTGCTTCTACATGCAGAAATACATTTCTTGTGACGTATATGTGTTTTTTGGTTAGACTTCATCTTCCTTTTTATAGCAAAATTAAAACTTTATCTTAAAAAACTAGGTACTTGGCTACCCTGCGCCGGCGGGACCAATCCCAGCCCAGGCGCAGCGTGGGCCGGACCCTCTCCCAGCCCCTCGGGCCGCCCCCCACCACTCCGCAGTGCCTCCCCCACCCCGCCC
>NW_004524669.1:7199334-7206345 GCF_000260255.1 Octodon degus | reverse complement strand
AGATATATAGTTGCATTCTCTTAATGAATAGAATGATTTGTTCTAATGGTGTTTGTAAATAGGATCACAAGTCCACTTCTTGTACAGCAATTAACCACTGAGGGGAATATATGTAGTGTATTATTTGTTGAAACTGTACTTCTGATTAGATTTGAAACTGTCTCATTGCTATCTGTTTATCAATAAAACTTTGGAAAAAAAACAAAATAAAAGCAACAGAGATACAAAAAAAAAAAAAAGGTGGCTGAGTGTCATTGTGGTTCTATCTGCATCTTCTAATCTGTTCTATTGATGCTCAGATCTTTTTTGTCAGTAGCATGCTGACTTTATCACAGTAGTTTTGTAGTATAATTTCAAGTCCAGATGCCTCCTGCGTTGCCCTGGTTGACCGGGATTGCTTCTGTGGGTCTAGGTCTTTACTGATTCCAAATGAATTTTAGACATATTTTCTCTACATCTGTGAGGTATGCTGATGATACTTTGATAGAAATTGCATTAAATCTATATAACAATTGCTGGAGTATGGCCATTTTCACATTGTTGCTTCTTCCTACACAGAAGCAAGGAATATCTTTCCATTTTCTGAAATCCTCTTTGATATCTTTTTTCAGAGTATTGTAATTTTGATTGTATAGATTTTTTGCTTCTTTTATTAGATTAACTCCTAAGTAGTTCACTTTTTGGATGCTAATGTGAAAGTATTGTTTCTCTAATTTCTCTCTCAGTGAGTTTGTCATCTGTGTAAAGGAATGTTATTGATATTAGGGTACTGATTTTGTGACATTATGCCACTGAATTTGTTTATTTATCTAGGAGCTTCTTGATGGAGTTTTTTGGATCTAAATGTGTACTGTTTTTAATGTCATATCAATTAGTAATATACTCTCTTTAAAGTAAATTGTTTAAAAGATAATACAAGATATATGGATGCAACTAGAGATTGTATTTGCAAGTGAAATAAATCAGAGCCACATGCGCAAACATCACATTATATCACTAGTGTGAGAACCTGAAAGAGTAATGAAAGTCTGAAGGGTTCAGAAGATATTGTAAAAGGGAAGGAAATTTCTCAGTGGGAGGGAAAAACTGGGATGAGGAAAAGAACAAATGAAAGAAGGGAAGGAGATATATTTGGTTATATATGCAGAATAGTTTGGGTAATTGTGCTGTGAATTTCTGCTGGTCTTTTGAAAGGAGCAGTTAATGTATAAATTTATTTTTTACTCTGATTTTTTTCCTCTTTTGAATTTCTTACAACTTCTTTGTTATTTTTTCTTTAAATGTTTATATCTGGTAATGTGAACAACTAATTAGAGACTAACATCATGCGATGCAACAAGCAACCATTGTTGAATTCCTATTACTTTGTTTAGTGAAATCTTTTATCATTTCTAATGTTGTCTTTTATCTATATCCCTATTTTGTATTCTATAAAAATATGGGTACAATAATGTAATATAATACAAAATAACAAAGAAAGCACAAAAGATAAAGAAAAATAAACGACTTAACATATAGTTCTTTTTGAAAACCTTCATGTCCAGTGTGAGGTAGATAGGAGAGAAGAGACTAGGACAATGGTGGCAAGCCTATGGCAAGTGGGCCCCAGCAAGCATGCAGAACCCTCTCCATCAGCAAATGAGCCAACTTGCCTCCACATCACCAGAGCACCCTAACACTCTGGTTGAACTGCAGTGTTGACTCTTCACAACAAATAAGTAGGTTTGGTTTCCACTTTGGGAACTTGGTTTACAAAAGATTCACAAGCACTGATGTAAAATGATGCACTATCACCGACAGAATCACTATCTATTGGCTCAGTGGAATCTTTTTCTCCTCAAGCAACATTGGCAAGGAATCTAACACTTGCTTTTTGCCTCCTTTTGCAGATTCCAGGGAAATGTGGCATTTCATTGTTGTTAAAGATTCAACAAACAAAGCTACAGTTTTAGGCAGATGGTGAATTCTACCAAACTTTGTGATATTTCCCACATTATGCAATTTCAGTACTCTCATTTGAAGTAAGGGATTCCTCCACTGTTTACCTATCCTCCTCTGCAGAGGAAATTTCCTACATAACATCTTGCTATTGGCAGACAATCACCCACAATGAGGGGATGGGAGGAGGCACCACTGGCTCAGCTGTGATCATGTGATGTGCAACATTGTATGCTTCTCCTAGTGCAAGACACTGCTCATTCTTCAAGTGAAAATTTATTAGAAATGTTTGCTCATCTTTCAGGTCACTCACAGAATAAAATGTGCATAATCCAATGTTTTACCATGTATGTAAAAGCCACAGTAACTAAAGCAACATCATATTGGCACAACAGCAGACACAAGTGGAATAGCATAGAGAACACAGATACAAACTCATGCAGCTATAGCTGTCTGGTTCTGCACAAAGAGGCCAAAATATATGATGCACAAAAGACTGCCTCTTTAAAAAACATCTCTGGAGACTGGGTGTGGTGGTGCATACCTGTAATCCCAGCTCTTGGGAGGCTGTAAACAGATGGATCACTATGAGTCTGATCTAGTAGTGAGACCCTGAACACCATTAGACTCTTCCCTAAAATACAAAAAAAAAATTAAAAATTCTGGGAAAATTGGCTATCTACATGCAGAAGACTGAAACTGGATCTGTATCTCTCACCCTGCACTAAAACAAATTCAAAGCAGGTCAAAGATAAAAATTGAAGACCTAATATTGTGAAACTGCTGGAAGAATATAGTGGAAATATTTTACACCCTACGCACAGGTAAAGCCTTCCCAAATGGTCTCCAGTGGCACAGAAAGTCACAGTAGGTATCAACAAATGGGACTACATCCAATTTAAAAAGCTTGCCTGGCAAGCACAAGGGCCTGAGTTCAATCCCTGGTTCATCCAAAAATAAAAATAAAAAATAGAAGTTTCAATGGCACAAGAATAGATGAAAAAATGTTCAGCCTCCTTAGTCAGGCGAGACATGACTCATGACAAAATGCAAAACAACACTACCATGAGATTCTATCTCACACAATCAGCATGACTAACAAAAGTAAAAAACAATAAATGCTGCCATTGGTGGGAGGGGTTCTTCTATACTCTTAGTCAAATGTAAACTAGTAGACTCACTGTGGAAATCAGTGTGGAATTCCTCAAAAATAAAAATAAAAACTAATAACACCATTTGATTGAGCTATATCACTCTTCAGTTTGTTTCCAAAAGAATTAAAGTCAGTGGGCTCTGACCTTCCCACTTACCATAGCGCTGAATGTCGACGAGATGTGCAGCTTGCAAGCAGTAATCTCCGGGAACAGATCAAACCAGCAGTGACTTTCAAGCTGTGCCTTAATCACAACGGCAATCGCAACACCAAAGTTCTGCAGACAGAGCCAGCCACACTGCTTCACTTAGTTCAGCAACTGGAGCAAGCACTGGAGGAGATGAAAACAAATCACTGTAGGAGAGTAATCCACAACATCAAGGAGTACCTGCTTTAAGGTGTTACACCTTAAAATCATCTGTGTACTGGTGATACATAGGAATTACTTTTCAAAGTTAATTTTTTGTTCATTGATGGTGATAAGAGTCTAGACTCCCATCTTTTACCATTCACTGATATTGAGGTCATGATCAGAAGCTAAAATACAGTTTCTGCCCTGGTGCTAAGTGTTGTCATCTTTTGGACACATTGAAATGTACTTTATATTTTAAATGTTTTTGTTTTGTTTTGGCAGAACCAGGGATTGAACTCAGACTCTCGTGCTTGCCAGGGAAGCGCTTATTCTATTGAGCTATCTCCCTGGCGAAATGTACTTTATATTTTAAATATTGTACGTAGGATTGAATTTGCTAGAAATGAGCCTGTACTGTTCATATATTGTGTATATATAAGTGACTGTCCCATTTGTGGTACCCCTTTGCTTTATTATTTTCCTCCTTATTGATCAAACTTTGAAAATAAAATTTACAAGGTAACACCAAAAAAGTTAACATTAAAAAAATAAAGTCAGTGTGCTGTATAGAATATCTGCATGCCCATGTTCACCGCACTGCACTTCATACAGCAAAGGAATGGAAGGAGCCCAGGTCCCCACCAACAGATGAACAGATATAAAAATGCGGTGTGATGCACCATGGAACACTACTCAGTCAGAAGGAAGAACACAGTGACGTCATTGGCATGAAAATGGGCGGAGGGTAGAGTGAAGACTGGCAGCACCTCCAGTGTCTCTAAGACCTGGAATCCAGACCTCTGGAAAACAACAACAAGTTAGCAACAGGAAAAGGAGGAAGAGCTCACAAAATCAAGGAAGAGTAGAAATCACAGAGAAACTGCAGAAGCTAAAAACAACACCAAGAAAAGAATGAAACAGAAAGGAACCCCAAGCTCCAGGGAGGGGGATCCATTTCCACAAATGCAAGATAAGCTGGAAAGGTCAGCCTCTTAGAAAAAAAAATAATCAACCCACTGGTCTAACTCCAAGAAAAGCCCAAGGTGATTAGGAACTGTAAGTGCAGTGTGGGACTGTACTCTGAATGTGACTCTTGTCTCAGGCAGGCCAGCACGGGAGGAGACACCCACAGCAGCACCCATCACACTGTGGAGTGATTAATGAGGAACAAGATTCACTGAAGAATTTACCTTTATCATTCTTCTAATTTATGTATTAGATCTTAAGTACCAGTCCTCTGACTCCTATGCCACACTCCTATAAGATATTGGAAGGAAAACATAGGGCTGGGGATATAGCTCCGCAGCACAGCACTGCCACTTGTGTAAATTGTTTTCCAGGTGTCTGGATTCCAGTCTTAGAGATGCGAGTGATGCTGCCAGTGTTTACTTATGTCCTTGTATTGAGACAAAATATTTCAAATGATAATTCATTCAGAAAATGATGTTATGAGAAACTACAGAGCTAAGATGTTGAATTTCACAGAGTCAACCTGGCTGGAGTATCTCAGCTTCCCATGTTCAGCCCTTGAAAACTTGAAAGCAAAAGTGTGATGCCTTATACGGTATGAACTGCTCTTTCTTAGAAGCAAGGTTGAAATCAAGCTGTCTGTTTTGATAAAAAAAGGAGGTGGTCCACTGGGGAATCCTTCCCAGCCACCACCACCACTGCCACCACCTCCATAACCTCCATGGGCCACGGGTCCTCCTCTTCCTTGGCGTCCTCAGCCATTGCCACCACCCCGATTCAAATCTGCTCACTGGGTAGCAAACGAGACCTTAACAGGGTGCCCAGAGAATTCTTTACCTTTTTTTTTTTTTTTTTTAGGTAAGGGTCTACAGGGTGTTCAAGGTCTCACTACTAGATCAGACTTGTAGTGATCAACCTGTTTACAGCCTCCCAAGAGCTGGGATTATGGGTGCACACCACCACGCCAAGTTTCCTTCATGGAGTATTATTCAGCTGTAACACAGGATAAATTTGAATCTTGTATTAGTGAATGGATGCAACTAGAGAACATAACTCTTAAGTGAAATAAATCAGACCCGCATGTGCAAACATCATATTGTCTACTTAGTGTGAGAACCTGCCAGAGAAAAATGGAATCTGAAAGGTACAGTAGACACTGATAAAAGGGAGTAAATTTATTCAAAAGGAAATAATTACTGAGTTGAGGAGAAGAACAGGAAAGGGAGTGGGGGAAAGAGATGCTTATGTATGTAAGCAGAATTCTTTTGACAACTATACTGTGCATTTCTTCTGGTTTATGGAAAGAAGCAGTTAATGCTTTAATTTGTTTTGTCTCCTCTTTTCAATTGTTTGTACTTTTTCTCTTTTTAATTTCTTACACTTTTCTTTCTCTTTTTGTTTCTTCTAATGTTGCATGTATATACCTGGTAACATGAATACCTGATTGGAAGACAACATTATGTATTGCAACAAATACTGTGAAATTCATAGTGAAAATATGTATCACTTGTATTTTTTTCTGCTTTGATTCTAATTTGTGCTCTCTTTAAAAAATTAAAAAATAAACAAACAAAAAACAACTCAGAGATTCCATCTCACCCTGGAAAGAGTGGCTAACACAAAGAAGTCAGCCCATAAATGTTGGAGAGGATGTGGAGAAAAAGGAACCCTTCTCCACTGTTGGTGGGAGAGCAGACTGGTACAGCCACTGTGGAAATCACTGTGGAGATTCTGATAAAGCGAGGATTGGAGATCCCATTCAAGCCAGCTCTTCCCCTCCTGAGTATTTTCCCAAAAGTACTGAAAACTTCATACCAGAATGATTTATGGCACCCATGTTTATAGCAGCTCTATTTGTCATAGCTAAATCTTGGAAACAACCCAGATGCCCATCAGTGGAAGAATGGATAAAGAAGATATGGTATTTTTACACAATGGAGTATTATTCAGCTACAAAACAGGATACATTTGAGGCTTTTTTCAGTAGATGAATGAAACTAGAGAACACACTCTTAAGTGAAGCAAATGAGACCCACATATGCAAGCATCATATTGTCTCCTTAGTGTGAGAACCTGAAAAAGAACAATGGAGTCTTAATGGTACAATAGATACACAATAGATACTGGGAAAATGTAATGTACTTATTCAAAAGGAATGAGTTACTGAGTTGAGGAGAAGGACAGGAGAGGGAGTTGCGGAGAGATTTTTCTACGTATGTAAACAGGATGGTTTGAAGAACTATACTGTGTATTTCTCCTAGTCCATGGAAAGAAGCAGTTAATGCTTAATTTGTTTTGTCTCTTTTTTTCAGTATTTGTACTTTTTGTCTTCTAAATTTCATATACATTTATTTTTTCTTCAAATTTTACATGCATAAATCTGGTAGTATGAGTAACTTGTTGGAAGGCAACACAGTATTACAACAAATACTGTGAAATTCATATTACTTGTTAAGTGAAATTCTGTATCACATGTATATTTTTCTGTTTTAATTATAGTTTTTTCTCATTTAAAAAAATAAAAAAGTTAAAAGAAAAAATTAAAAATAAAACAAAGGAGGTGGGATATAAGCAATGTTAAGATCCCAAAACCAAAAAT
>NW_004524669.1:7197570-7199234 GCF_000260255.1 Octodon degus | reverse complement strand
TATTATTATTATTATTATTATTATTATTATTAATTTGAATTCTATGGACTTTGTTATATATGTCCATTACAGGTCTAAGGGCAAAAAGCACACAGAAAACATTCCTCTAGGGTGAAATTTTCACTTTGAAATTTTGGATATGTTCAACTCAATTTTGTTATTGTTGTTTTTGTTGTTGTTGTTGTTGTTGTTGTTGTTGTTGCTCCTCCTCCTCCTCTTCCCCCTCCTCCTCCTCCTCCTCCTCCTTCTTCCACAAGTGTCTGGCTACTTTGTGACTCACTGCTAGTATATCCTGAGGCAATCTTGATATTGAGAACCATACAGGATCAACATTCACACAAGCACAGATTTACAATGCTAAACTCAGGAGTTTCTATTCACTTTCTCCTCAATCTATGAGACTGAAAATTTTGACTCAATTCCAGTCCATGATACCTTTGGGGACAGGATCTTATAATGTGAAATCTGAGGATCTTTCTCACTCTACTCACCAGACAAAGAAAATGACAAGACTTCTTTAACGCTTAATACTACTCAATGAATACTGTCACTATTTTGTCCCTATTCATGTTCCAATAGAAAGTCATTATCATAAATAGAAGTAAAGAAATGATTCGGGAGAGAGAGAAGGTGCATGAAAGAAGAGTAAGTTGTTTTAGAGTATGAATATATGACTCTACTTATATGTTGAATGACAGATGAAAATTAGAGCTAGATCTACAGAGCATAATTAATATATGGAGTTTACTGGTGACATGGGAAAAGAAAATAGACAGAACAGACATCAATATCCTATTATTCTTTAGTAGAAAGAATCATAATGTGACATGAGTACCACTGAGGTGAAACATGACTACCAGGTAACTTATAAAGTTAAAAGAGTCTAGAAAATATCTGAATGCTTTGCTGGGTCACAAACTCAAATATCTCAGTTCAACATTCAGCTCTCAGCATGAATTATTGATTATTTGACTAAAGTGTCTTTGGAAAACAATTTTTGCCAAGTGAAACCATCCTATTAAGAAACAATTCATCCTTTTAGCTGTATTTCTGTGATGTTCAAAAAATCTGTGAACTGATGATGGCATCCAGTGCCTGTCTCACCCTAGACTATGAAATTCTCCTTCTTCACATCACCATGAAGCTCTTAGTACTGTATGCCAGGCCTGAGCTGAGTCTGGAGGGTACAAGTGGAGTAGGGAGGAAGGGAAGCTCTCCCACACACTCACTGGGCCTGAGGTAGGACTGGAATTGGGGGTCCCCAGCACGCAGCCGAAATTCTTACTCGGTGGACACGGTGGGCGGTACTGCGGAGTGGTGGTGGAATCTCAAGGGTGTGGAAGAGGGTCTCACCCACACTGCGCCTGAGCTTGGACCGGCCGTTCCCGCTGGTGCAGGGTAGCCGGAAGCTCTCCCACACACTCACCCGGTGTGGGCTAGGACTTGATCTGGAGGTCCCCAGAACGCGGCAGAAATTCTCACTTGGCGGGCGGCGGGTGGGGGGGTGCTGCGGAGTGGTGGGGGGGATCCCAAGGGGGTGGAAGAGCTACTAGTTGATTTTTTGATGACAGCCATTCTTTGTGGGGTGAGACTGTATCTCAATATTGTTGTTGGGGTTTTCTTATTTCAAATAATTTATTTTAATTTTTAGTTGTTTTCAGTGA
>NW_004524669.1:7195757-7196966 GCF_000260255.1 Octodon degus | reverse complement strand
TCCATTCTTCAGGAGCTAGGCATCTGGGTTCTTTCCAGGATTTAACTATGACAAATTGCACTGCTATAACATGGGTGAACATATATCACTGCAGTTTTTGGTTTTCAGTTCTTCTGGAAAAAAATATCCATTAGGAGAATAGCTCAGCTGAATGGGATCGTCAATCCTAGATTTGTAAGGAATCTCCACACTGATTTCCACAATGGTTGTACCAGCCTGAACTCCTACCAAAAATGCAGAAGTCCCTTTTTCTCCACTACCTCTCCCACATTTGTTATTGGTTGACTTCTTGATGTTAGCCATTCTTTCTGAAATGTCAGTGTTGTTTTAATTTGCATATCTCAAAAAACCAATGATGTTGAACATCTTTTCATATATTTATTTGCCATTTATATTTCTTCCTCTGAGCAGTGTATGTTCATCTCAGATGCCCATTTTTGAACTGGGTCTTTGCCTGATTCTTCTTAGTTCTTTATACATTTTAGATAGAAGTCTTTTGTCTGAGTGATTGTTGGTTAAGATTTTTTCCCAATTTGTTGATTGTCTTTTCCCTCTGTTTGTGATTTCTTTGGACATGAAGAAACTTCTCTATAACACGAGACCCCAGTTGTTGATTCTTTAAAGTATTTCCCATGCAGTTTGGTTTTTGTTAATGAAATCTTGCTTAACCCTATGTCTTCAAGATTTCCACCTGTTATCCGTTCCAAAAGATTTGGTGTTTCTGTTTTAATGTTTAGATCTTTAATCCATTTTGACTTGAATTTACTGCATGTTAATAGACCTGGATCCAGTTTTAGTTCTCAACATGTAGAAACCCAGTTTTTCCAGCACCATTGGTAAAAGAGACTATCTTTCTTCAAGTGAACATGTTTGGTCCTTTTGTCAAAAATAAGATGGCTGAGACCCAGTCCCAGCCCAGGTCCGGTGAGTGTTCGGAAAGCTTCCTGCTACCCTGCGCCGGCAGGACCTGTCCCAGCCCAGGCACAGAGTGCGCCGGACCCTCTCCCAGCCCCTTGGGCCACCCCCCACCACTCCACAGTGTCTCCCCCACGCCGACCGCAGAGTAGGATTTTCTGCTGAGTTCCAGGAGCCCCCAGACCCAGTCCTAGCCCAGGTCCGGTGAGTGTGCGGAGAGCTTCCTGCTACCGTGTGCCGGCAGGACCAGTCCCAGCCCAGGCGCAGAGTGAGCCAGACCCTCTCCACCCCCTC
>NW_004524669.1:7187856-7190971 GCF_000260255.1 Octodon degus | reverse complement strand
CTTATTCCACTGAGCCATCTCCCCGGCCCCTGTTCTTCTTTTAGTTAAGGTGGTTCATACAATTTCTGACATGTAGGGCATTTTCAAAAGTATTTTGTGAGGAGAAAAGCAAACTAAATAACTGAAAGAATGAAACAATGAGTGAGTACATCCTGAGGTAGCTCAGACAGGAACCTACCTAAGGTCACATGATTCATTCTGCATAAGAAGGATAAAGGATGGTATATCTGTGCATAACAGATAAATTTTAAAAGTAAGATTATTATCAATCTATGTGGGATTATCCTGATGCATTTAAAGATATAAATTCACCCAAAAAAATCAAAAATGGAAACTGTAGCTAGGCAAAATTTATCAACTTCTTTTAAGTTTTTGTCAGAGTCTTACCATAAGCCTTTAATTCATTTTAGTTCATTTTTCTGTAAGGTGTAAGAGAAACATTCGCTTTTATTACATATACAGATATTCAGTTTTCCCAATGCTGTTTATTGAAAAGACTAATCTCTATGTGTATTCTTGGAACTCCTGTGGAAGATAAGTTTATTATGGTCTTAGTCCACATCTGCTGCAACAAAATGTCCCAAATGGGATAATTTACAATGAAATAGAAATATATTAGCTCAATATGTCTACCCAAGATGAAAATCCCTGTTATCTATTGAGGGCCTTTAGACAGAACTTCTGAAGAATATATCTGACTGCCAATCAACAACTATGCCCCCTTTCAGCCTGAAGAAGTTAGAGTGGTCATCCCCCATGCTTCCCTCATGGCAGTTAGGGTTACTTCTTCAGAGGGGGGAATGTTAAATGCAGCCAAGTTAGGTAAAAATATTATAGACAGTCAGACAGGGCTAGACTCTCAAAGAAGATAACACAGAAGAAAAGATACCTCACATCTGTGGGAGGGATGGATGCTCCCACTGTGGGCCAGACCTAAAGACCAAAGATCAAACAAATACTGACCCCCCTAAAGACTGGCATCTGAGATTGATCATCACCATAAGGGAGCCAGGAAGAATCCAACTACAACTGGATGGCTACCAGATAAAGTCCTGTTCTACATTCATGCCCGCTTGCTATGTGACTTGCATCCCCATTTGGTCCTGGACTTAATCAATTTTACCTGAGCAATGGTGCTTGTAATCTTTGGCTGACCATATTTTTGTACCACTTCATGCCCACCTAAACAAGATCCCATGTCCTCCACCACCTTAGACCCACCTCACTGCATGGTTTTACTCTATAAAAATCCCTAGAAGAGACAGCTTCCCAGGGACCACCCGTTTGGGCCACCCCCATTCCTCTCTGGGACAGAAGTTTTCTTTCCCTCAATAAATATATTCTGCTCATTAAAAAAAAAAAGAAATCTATTAGCTCAGACATTTGAAGACTGGGAAATCCAAGACAGAAGGACCAGTACCTGGAGATGGTCTCTTGCTGTGACATACTATGATGCAAAGAAGAGAAGCAAAATCTGGCAATACAGAAAGAGGAAACAAGGTGTCAAATTCCCATTGGGGTTTTCATGATCCACTTCTCTGGAATTATGTTCTTTGTATTCTTATCTGTCTCTATTTAGAAGGCAAGTACCACAAGATTAAAACTTTACTAATTCTGACCCATGCATAGGTATAGTCCCACATCTTAAAAGTGTCCAGAGTCTAGAAGGTGTACAAAAATTGTGATTCCTATATTATTCAAAACAAATATAACTTGAGATTAACATAAATGTGCCACAACAAAATCATTTAATAACATGCTGTGCTGTTTTACAATCATTAAAATTAAACTTGGGAGACCCAGTCCTAGCCCAGGTCAGGTGAGTGTGTGGAGAGCTTCCTGTTACAATGTGCCAGCTGGACCAGTCCCAGCCTAGGCACAGCGTGGGCCGGACCCTCTCCCACCCCCTTGGGCGGCCCCAGACCACTCCACAGTACCTCCCCCACCCCGCCCGCTGAGTAGGAATTTCTGCCGCGACCGGGAACCCACAGACCCAGTCCTAGCCCAGGTCCTGTAGGTGTGTGGGAGAGCTTCCTCTTCCCCCTATTTCACCTTGCCCCCTCCAGGCACAGCTCAGGCCTGGCACACACGCATGGGGTGTAATCCTGCAGCTGCAATCCCTACACAGAGTGTAGAGGATAGATCCAAACAGATAGTACAGGAGCAGAACATCTCGCCACAGGGGCACAAAAGGTTCACCCTCAAGGGCAGCAGTGGAAAGGAGCTGAGTAGAGCAGCCAGACCCAAGCCAGGCACAGCTGGATAAGTCCAAACTTTGTATAGCTGCACCTGAACTTCAGTACGTGTGAAGGTTATAATACAGCAAAGATCTACAACAAAGGGCAGAAGACAGTGCTACACAAAATGACGAGAAGGAACAAAATGCAACCTCAGAATGCAAGCCCACCCGTAACAAGTGCGGAGGTCACTAACACAGAACAAATTGGAAATCACACAGCTGAAAGCAATGAATCAAAGGCTTCTGAATTAAAGAAAAGGCTGCAGAAAGATATACAAGACCTCAGATTGGACATGAAAAAGGAAATCCCTGAATTAATAACATCTGCACTAAAGAATCAAATGCAGAAACATATGGAAGAAACCCAGTACCCACCCAGAACAAGTGCGAAGGATACTAGCTCGGCTCAAATGCATGAATTAATAGCGTCAATAGTAAATAAGCAACAGCAGAAAGATATAGAGAAAATCAGAGAGCAATTCTTTTCTGAAATAAGAAAAGAACCCTCAGAACTCATAGCAGATGAAGTAAAGAAGCAACTACAGAAACATAGGCAGGAAACCCAATCTGAAAAAAAACATTGCAGTAAAAGAATTTCTAACTGCTTCTAAAAAACAAATTGAAAAAAAAAAAAATAGAGGAGATTAGAAAAATGACGGATTCCCTGAATGAGCAATACAGGAAGGAAATAGATCCCATGAAGCAGAGTCAAAGAGATATAGACGAAATTAAGCTCTCAATCACAAGCTTGCAAAACCGTTTAAATGAATGTGAAGACACAGTTTCAGATCTTGAAGATGCTGGTGTAGCTAGTGAAAAAGTAAGAAAGGATCTCTTAAAAACAACGAGGATGCAGGAAAGAATAATCCATCACCT
>NW_004524669.1:7168633-7171971 GCF_000260255.1 Octodon degus | reverse complement strand
TGTTCTAATGGTGTTTGTAAATAGGATCTCAAGTCCGCATCTTGTACAGCAATTAACCACTAAGAAGAATATATGCAGTGTGTTATTTGTTGAAACTGTACTTCCAATTTGATTTGAAACTGTCTCATTGCTATCTGTTTATCAATAAAATTTTGGGAAAGAAAGATAATTTTAAAAAAAAGAAAAAGAAAAAAAAAGAAAAGAAAATCAGAAACGTGTAAAGTCACGGACTGCCACTGTTGATAAAGCCAACTCCTTTCATGTGGCCGAACCTGGCTTACTCTCCCTGAGAACGCCGCTGCCTTCCAAAACTTTCTTCCATCTGGAAACAAGACTTCAAGCAGAAGCAGGGAAACCCTGGCAAAGCTCCTTAGGCTTTGGCTTCTCCACAAGTCCATTGTTCAGCCCAATTTGGGGAGGTCAGAGGAGCAGAGTTCAGAGGGGCATAAGGCTCTGAGTTACAAAGCCCAGTCCCATTGTTCCCAGCACAGGCAGGCGGCTCCCTCCTCCCTACTCCTCTGAAGTGGCCAGTCCCCAGCCCTCCAGGCCTCCAGCCTCTGAAAAGCTCTGCATCCGCTTCTCATAACACTGTAGGAGGAATATTTAGGTTCCCCGAGACAATGGTCCGCACGACTCACCGCCCTCTCTCCAGGACTAGACATCAAATAAGAAAAGGGCTAGCCTGTCCTAAGGCCTTCATCTCAGTAGCAGGCTTTTAAATAAAGTCCTCTTCAGAAAAAAAAAAAATTAAACTTGGAAGTAACCCTGAAAAGCAAACAATATAAAATAATATTTGTAGTGTACTGGCTGTAAATATAAATTTAATCTTATCCACATAATATTACTATTACCAAGCAAAATAAAGATATTCCACAGATGACAATAATTATGTATCAGCCAAGATACATATTACAAGCTAGTCTAATCTGGGACCAATTTAAACAAAAGAGTAGCTTAAGAAAGATTATCAGGTGGTTCTTAAAATTACCAGAAAGGCTGGAGAAACACAGCTTTAAGCTTCTCATAACAAGGCCAACAATTCTGCCATGGGCTCATTTAAGGAAAAAAACCAATAAGCACTAAATGCTGACAACTTCATAGGCAGGAAGAGCAAACGGTAAGGCCAGAGCTGACGTCTGTATCACTCATGGCTCCCATTAACCCACAGCTTTTGCAGGCAACGTGTGCTGGGAACAGGAAAGCAGCGCCACGCCCTTCTCATCACAAGCTGAGGTCTTGTGAAGGTTCCTGAGGTCAGGACAGCAGCTCCCACTCTGCGCCACACTTGCAGGGGAAGCCTAGGATCTGCAGGCCAAGTGCAGGGCAGGCAGCTCTACTGACTGAGGCTGCTGAATTCTCCTAACTGCACTTGACATGAACAGGATCTCTGCTTTACAACGAGAGATATTGAACTATTACATCTTAATAAAATTATTATTGGATGTTTTCCACATACATGATCATCAACCTGCCACAAGTAAGATTTTTTTTTCTTTCTGTCCAGTTACTGAACCCTTTCTTTTTTTCTTTTTTTTTTCTTTTTATTTTTTTTTATCAGAGCTGGGGATTGAACTCAGGCCCTTGCGCTTGCCAGGCAAGCACTTATTCAACCGAGCTATCTCCCCAGCCCCCCCTTTCTTTCTTCAGGCTCCAAACAATGTTGAAAGAAAGTAGTGACAGTGGCATTCTCTGATTTCCTCTCAATTTTAAGACAAATGTATTCATAATTTGCAATTAAGTATCATTTTTCTGTCAGTTATTTATCAATGACCTTAATGATTTATATAAGAAAATTCCTTTCTACCCTTTGTTTCCAAACACTTCAATGATAGGTCGACATTGAATGGTACCAACATACTTCCTATATTTAATTAGATCCTCACAGGTGGTGTCTCTTCTCATATCCTCATATGGTGGGTTATAACACCACACTTCTTACAGTAACTTTTGTGGCCAGGAAGAAATCCATTTCTCCTGATGCTGTGTCTTCTGTTTAATAACTCTTGATTTCAGCCTGCTACCAATTTGTTTTGCATCTTTTCTTAAACAAGATCAGCCTGTAATAAGTTATATGATGTGTTCCTCAAAAAGTTTTAGTATCAAGTTTATGCTGCTGTCATAAAATAAGTAAAATGTTTCTTCTTTTATATCTTCTGGAAAACTGTCCACATTTACAACTATTTATTCCCAAAACTTATGGATATGCTTGGCAAAATCTTCAGGTGTAATTTAACTTGCTTTGGGACCTGTTGATCTTACTTTTTGCGAGCTTGTCTGGAGGTTCTAGCAGGGGAGCACAGCTACTCTTACACCCTTGTCCTAGGAACTGTCTTCATCTATCAGGATGGTCTCCTCTTCGACCAACCAAGTGTGCAACTTCAGAAGGGCTGCACATGGAGCACCTGGGGAAGAAGGAGACACCCTCCTAGCCAGCCAGATCAGCCAGCTCAACCCTGGTGATCAATCAGGTGACAAATGTCACAGCCAGATCATGCTTGCATCCTGCTGACTTAATTTTTATGGGAATTAATAATTTTTATTAATGAACTCAACTTACTTGACATAACCCCATTGATTTCCCATTCTTGATTTCATTTTATTAATTTATACTTACAAAAGTTTGCACGTTTCATCCAATTTCAAATTCATTATCTGAAGCTATTTCTGAAATATGACTAATTACATTTTTATTAGTTCATATTTATAGTACATAATGATTGCAGCCATCATGGAGAGTTGGTACATGCATAAACTGACAGATCTTCTTCCCTCTCCCCTTGCCTACCCCCATTCTTCTCATCTCCTGGGCCCCTTCTCCCCTAGGAATCTAATTACATCTTTAATTTCAGCAGTATCTGTGGCTCCATCCCTTTTCTCACTACTGCTTTAGGTCAGTCATGCCTAAATCACATCCAGCTTTAGAAGGGGTTGCATGGCTGATTCTGATTCTCCAGGTCCCCACCACAGCAGGGAGAGCCACATCCATGGGACACCTTACAGCCTTTGAACTTCAAGGTACCAGCCAGCCCTAAATGCTCATTTATTTCTCATTAGCCTAACTATAATACCATGAAATCCTTGGATAAAAATGCAGATTTAGAACAATCCAAAATATCAAAAAAGTCACAGAACCGGGGATTGTGGCACAGGCTTGTAATCCTAGCATTCCAGAGATTCAGACAGGAGGATAACGGTGAGTTGGAGACCAGCCTAGGAGCTACAAAAGTGAGCACAAGACCAGCCTGAACTGCATAGCAAGACCCTGCATCGGAAGGAAGGAAGGAAGGAAGGAAGGAAGGAAGGAAGGAAGGAGGGAGGGAGGGAGGGAGGGAGAAGAA
>NW_004524669.1:7144482-7168533 GCF_000260255.1 Octodon degus | reverse complement strand
AGAAAGAAAGAAAGAAAGAAAGAAAGAAAGAAAGAAAGAAAGAAAGAAAGAAAGAAAGAAAGAAAGAAAGAAAGAAAGAAAATCAGCAAATTAAATACCAAATATCCTCAAGACAAATCACTCAAGGTAAGAAAAAACAGGACAAGTTCTGAGAAATTTTTCACATCCTCATGCATAGAGAACCCAAAAAAGCCCAGAAAATAATAGAGCAGCTGCTGAATATCATCAGAGAGCAGTGGCCCGTGTTCATGTTGTGAGCATGAATGAGGCGTGATACAACTCAACAGCTACTCGTCCACAGTGTACACACTGGAAAACACACACAAACCCACACATTAAGAAGGTGATAGCCAACTACATTGTGAACGTATCTCACACCCTGATTAAAAATATTTCCTAAGACAGCCTCTCAAAAAGATTGCATTCAACTATAACTATATATGAATATCCTAACTTGCTATTTCCGGGTTCATTTACTGTCGCCCATAGTTTCACAGTGTCATTAGCTGGCCTCTGAAGGTTACACAGAGTCTCTGTTTAAACTTCAACTAGTAAAAGGCTCAAGTCAAAAACTTCTGTGGATAACTCACTACTATTGTGGACTGCTGGACTGTGTTGGATTGTTTTGCTGAATTCACACACCTATAGTATTTAGATGCCAATGGAATACCCCTCTCTGACAGGACTAAACAAAAAAAGAGGTACAAAGGAAGGACCATTTTGTATCCATATATACAGAATAGTTAGGATAGCTATACAGCTACTTTCCCTTAATTCAATGAGAAGAAAGAATTGTAGTAATAGTTTTAGACAGGATATTCTCTCTGCTTCTTGTACTATGGATAACCACTAAGAAGATAACAATGTGCAATGTATTAATTATTGAAAGTGTCCTTTTCATCAGCTTTGAAACTGTCTCATTGATATTTGTTTCAAAATAAAATAAAATAAATAAACCAACTAATACTTCAACACATTTTATATGACAGAGATGTCTTCTCTGATTGCTCAGATCTTAGGGGAAAAAATACACAGACATGGTTTGCAGTAGTAGATGGAGGAGATGGAGTAGTAGATGGAGCAGGGAAACCCTCACTTCTGCTCTCTCCCCCCTAATATTTGTAGATGCAAATTCATCTTCCCTTTCTCATAGCAACTTGAAAGACTGAGGTTCAGCCAGAAGGAAGAAGCCGCTTACAACTGTAGTCAAAGGAGATTTCACCTTTTACAGGCCCAGCCCTGCGATTCCTATACACTTACTCACAAGCACCTGGAAAAGACTTAGCAAAACAAAGTGGAATCTGATGCATTCTTAAATTGGCATTTAAGATCTTTAAAGAAATTACTTAAGTCTAAATAGTTGCAAGGGATATAACTTCCAGCACATTACAATATTGGCATTTTAAATAAAACTGCTTCTTCGCTCTTTTAAGTGCATCCAGTGCAATCTAAATGCCAGAGCAATTTGACTCCCACCATCAAACGTTTGTAAGAGACAAGTTATTTTAAATTTAGAAGTTCCACAAAATTCCTTTTCTTCCTTGAACTTGTACTTATACTCTCCCACAGAACTTTCTTAATATTTTCTGTGCTCCAAAGTCGTTTATTAATTATTTTGTCAATCTCTTTTCTAACAAAATATATACCCTGCTTATATTTTCTACAAGAGCTACTTTCTTCTAGATTGTCCCATTATACTTTCATGTATTAGCTATTAGTCCAAATGGTACATATAAAATATAGGTCCTCATAAATGTATAGCTAAAAATGCATCTGATTAAAGGGACTTTTTTGCAATTGGAGGATGAATTCAAGGGTGAATGTTATTTAATTACATAAGGGTCAACATCCATAGTATGTTCATTTTCTATTTTTATTTGTGAACACTGGAAAATAGTTTCAAAACAATTAGTTGGGTAGAAATAAATAAATGTAGATATATGCAACATTGCTCAATTCCTTGAAACCTTATAAGATTGATGTTTAAAAACATCATATATTCATCTTGTGTCAAGAAATTAGTAATCCACTAGCGGGCAAAGGGTCAGACACCTCATGACTTGCTCCGGATTGGTTATTCAGTCAGGAGACAAATCCACAAACATGGCCGCCTGCCTCAGTTTGATTTCTCAGGGGGTTTATGCATCTGCACTGTGTGGAAGAGCACTGTCATTTTGTTCTAAAGTGTGAGCAGTACCACTGAGAAAGGAGACATGGAAAAGTCGCATAAACAAAGGGCCTGATTACAGGCTGGATCTCAGGCAGATGGATTTCAATAGGCTCCACTATGAGCAGATAATATGTGGAGAGCTATTCCCTTGAAATTGTCTATAACTGCACGCACCTAAAGGACAGTGCCCGTGTTTTAAGATTACTTAACCTCATTAACTATATATCAGTAACTTAGAGGCCACATACAGGACAATTATCAGCTCAAGCAACTCACATCACTGTTCAGTAACTGGCCACTCACTAGCCAGTGGTACAAACGTTCAGTGCAGTATGAAAAGGCCCCACCGCAGTGACGGAGGTAAACGTCTGAAAGAACAACGACAAGAGGGGTCGCCTGACAAGGGTGACTGGGCTTACAGCACAGAGGATGGCAGACAGCGAGCCAGCACCAAAGACTCTGGCATGCGCTGGGAAGGGGAAAGTAGAGGCAATGAGCACCGCTGCAGGTAGAGAAAAAGCCTCCTACGCACAAGGAATGGGGGTCGGGAAGCAACCTCCTGTGAGAGACCACAGAGGACCCCTTGGGCAAGAGAGAGCCCGAACCCAGGTCCAGCAAGAGATAGGCAGCGAGCAGACCAGACACGCCGCAGAGGGCGAGCCGCTCCGTGAACACCTCGCTGGCCTGCTTACCTGACTGCTTTGTAGCTTCGTCTTCCTAAAGAGCCTGGCCTAGAGGACAACCGAGATAGTTGGGGTTTTCTGCAAGAGTAGGACAAAAAATGAAACTTTCTTGGACAGCAGTAAATGGCAGAACAAGCCGAAATCCCTTCCAGGAGGTCTCTTAGGACCTACCCTCACAGGAGGAGCAGACTGGGGCTTGGCACTGAGGGCGAGGGTGACTTGACACCAAGCTGCTGCCCAAAGGCAGCTGCCTGCAGCAGGGGCCAGGGTTCCTGGACCCAAGGCACAGGCGAGGAAGCTGAATTTTAGGCTGCATCTCTGCACCCTGAGGGGAAGAAGGGAGCCTCAGGCAGTCCGCATGGATCAGGACAGCAGCACTCATGCTTTCAGGGCAATTCTTCAAAATGTGGAACATTGATTCCTTGTTTCAACAAGGTTTCCTTTAATTGACAAATGAAAATCGTGTATGTCTATGGGGTACAAGGTGATATTTTTGTATAGTGTACCTTTTAGAAAGATCCAATCGAGCTAATCAGCGTATCTCACCTAACAGGCTAACTATGGAGACGAGCTTTTGGATATAAGTGATAAACAAGCTTTTGGTACAGATGATAAAGGCGAAAACGGAGCCCAGCGAGGTAGCACACACCAATAATCCCAGAGCTTGGGAGGCTGAGGCACAAGGATCATGGGAGTTCAAAGTAGCCTGGGCTATACAGCAAGTTCAAGAGCACCTCATCTAAACAGTACAATTCTGTCCAAATAAACAAGCAAGAGTGAAAGTGGAAGCCAGGCTTGGCGGCGGCACACACCTGTCATCCCAGCACGCAGGTGGCTGAGGCAGGAAGATTACCTCTAGTTTGGCACAAGCTGGGCTACATAGTGATTTCAAGGCCAGTATGGACTACACAGCAAGGCAAGAGTGAAAGTGGAAGCCAGGCTTGGCGGCGGCACACACCTGTCATCCCAGCACGCAGGTGGCTGAGGCAGGAAGATTACCTCTAGTTTGGCACAAGCTGGGCTACATAGTGATTTCAAGGCCAGTATGGACTACACAGCAAGGCTCTATGTCAAAAAAAATAAATAAATAAGAGTGAAAATGGAGCCCTTTCATAATTCCCATAAGAATCACGTGGCTGTGAGACAAAGAAAAATTCTTACTTAACAATTAATTTCTCTGTGGGATCAGGAAACAGAATCTAGAGACATCACCTCTGTGGGAAGCAGGAACAAAGGAGAAAAAAACAACGGTTACATCAGTCGTTGACGCCCGCACGGTGTAAACTGGGTTACACTGCCGCCTTGTGGCCATTTCGGAGATGTGCAGTGTCCAAACAGCCCCCATCCAAAGCAAACACGAAAGACCAGCTCTTGAGAATTCATGTTGCACTGTGTTGGAAATCGACCAGATTAAGCTTTATTTTTAACACAAGTGAACACCTCTGGCAACATAAATATGTGTGGTCACTTGCTTGGTTTCAAGTGGGGATACATGTGCGACATGTCATGAAAGCAGCAACTGTTCTACCTTTAAAACAATGGTATAGAGGACAGGCAAAGGGAAAAATGAAATAAAATAATGGTAGAGAGCAAGAGACCAAATAAGGCTGCCTAAGTCTGGGAAGGATTTTTTTTTCTGGCTCAGGCTGCCTTAAGGACAAGCCTGATAAGGGATGAGGAACTGGGGATGTTACCATGGTATCCTGCACCTGACTGTGTTTGCATAAGCAGGTGCTTAAACAACTAAGCTAACCAACAGGCCCCCTAAGCTGCCTAAGTCTGAATCCCATCCAGCCCATGCAAAGACCTTGAACAAATTATTTAACATCTCCTGACCTCAATGTCCTCATCTAAAAGTAAGATCAATAATAGTGTCTACTTCAGAGGGTATGACTGAGAATGATCCTAATGTGTGCATGTAAATTGCTTAAAATTGCACATAGTAAAAAATCAAAAAAATGGTAACAGATTGGACGGAGTGGCTCAGACCTGTAATCCCAGCGTTCAGGAGGCAGAAGCAGGAAGATCAGCTGGAGGCCAACCTGGGTGACAAAGTAATTTCAAGGCCAGCCTGAACTGCAAAGTGAAACTTGGTCTCAAAAAGACAAAGGAACGGGAAGAAGGAAAGAAAAAAGAGAAGAAAGAAAGAAAGAAAGAAAGAAAGAAAGAAAGAAAGAAAGAAAGAAAGAAAACCCAATACTCTCACGGAGCGCACCATGATTTGTTAACTCAATGGATAACAGGAAAAAAAATAAAGACAATCCACATCTCCCTCCCTGTCCTCTTCTCCAGAAAAGAGGACCATGCTAGCCAGTTCCAAGCTGCTGTTTCATCCAGCGTTTAGTATACAGAACATTTGGGAATAAGAAAGACTTTTCTGGTCAGTGAGCCTAACTCCCTTTCTTCTGGCTCTTCGGGTCTCATTTTGCATCATCAGAATCCTTCTTCATGACTTTGGGCTAATGGAGAACCTGCTTCTCAGCCACCCACCCCCACTCTGTGATCTTACCTTCTCGCCTTGCCCCTGCTCACCTCTCCCCAGCAACAGGGGCCTCCTGCTGTCCTGCACAGAGGATGGTGACACCTGCCCTGGGTGCCTTCTCCCCTCTGCTGTTCCTGCCTGGGTACCTCCTCCCCTGCTCACTACACTCATCCCTCAGGGCCTCTGAACCTTTTCCTTTCAGTACAGGGATCAAGCCTAGGGCTCATTTATGTGAGGTGAGTGTTTCCCACTGACCCTAATCATTTCATCAGTATCATCTGCTCGGGCACTCCCTTTTTAATCACACCATTATAAAGGAAAGGTTCCATTTTACCTCACTCTGCTTTTAGTCAAATCACTAGACCATCTGACACATTATTCAATTGGTTGCTTTTCTGTCTTCCTCTGCTGGAATATAATCTCTGAAAGGTGAGGAGGTTTGCTATTCTCCCTCCAGTAAGGTTAAACACCCACCTATCCCTTGTGCCTGCACCTGTTGACACAGGAACGTGAGAAGTTAAAAGCTGTGATATTCATACAATGAGAACTCTCCCTCCATCTTTGAATCTGTTTGTAACTTGGGCTTCAGCCTCCACCTTTATCAGACCATCTACTTCAGCACTAATTTCCGGCATTACTGAACCTCGGCATGGCCAATACCACATCATTTCATAGGCAGCAACACAACTGACCACCGCACCACGTAATGCATGCAGGCAAGCTGCAGTCTTGAGGAGCATTCCACGGGAAGAGTAAGTTCTACAAGTGTTCAGCTGAGGGCTAACACAGCAGGTGGGGATGCTCAAACCCTGACCTTTGCAGGGAAGGACTGGCCTTCAAGCAGCCCTGAGCCTCTGAAGCATCCTTCCTAGTCAGACTGTCTTTGGATGCCTGAGGGCTTGAGCCACACCAGAGAGTTTCTCTGTTCCTCAAGTGGGTTCCAGTGGGTGCTGCCATCAGGACCACACTGCACCAGTTTGACTCCAAGGGTGTTGTCAACTGAGGCCCTACAGTGAGCCCTGGGGGGGGGCGCTTCATGCTTCCCTCACAACCCCACATCAGGGCTCCAGTGAATTCTTCCAGTTGGCTATGCCATCCACGTTCTCACACATAGTTCCTGGCAAGATCATCACTGTCCCTCCCTTTCCAGGGGAGAGGGGGCTGGAAGCCCATGGCTGCGTCCCCCAGACTCCACCCTATCCCTTTTTCCTCTGCTGATCTCACTCTGTCCCCCTTTTCTTTAGAAAGTCATAAACTTAAGTATAACAGCCTTCCTGAGCTCTGAAAAATCCTTCTCTACAGAATCATCAAACCTGACAGTAGCTTTAGAGAGCAGGATACAGCCGGGACTGAAGAGAAGCATAACATCCACTCATGTATCTATAAAGATCATTGTTATGAAAATTCAAATAACTCAGGAAGTGAGTTACCACTGAATATAAATACAAAGAGTGCACATTGGCTAAAAGAATTTAGGGAGAATATTATGCTGTCTTGAGCCAATGAATATTTGTAAATATTTTGAAATAATAGTAAAAAGGAAACTAATCAAAATTAATCTTTGGGAAAATGGTTGGTATACCAGGATGCTTGCCACTAAACAAAATAATCCTTGGGAATTACTTAACTTTTGTTATTGTTACGGTAATTGCATGTAGACCATAAGCCGTATGTGGAAATAGTCTTATTTGGAATTTTTTTACAACATAGAAGGATAATTAAAACCAGAATGTCAATTTCATCACCTCAAATGCCCAAAAATGGAAAAATAAGCAAAATCTTACAAGCTATGCTTCAAGTACTTGTCAAACACATCTGTGCCCACACACACACACAGGTCAGATGTGTTGGGTTTCTCTTCTAGCAGCAAGTCTGCCGTAATCAAGGATATATCGGCTATGCCTACACCAGGAAAGGGACAGAGAAAGCACTATGGAGAATATTTTTAAAAGCACATTAGTTTCTCACTAACTAAACCTCAAGCTAACAAATCTTATAAGAGTAACATAAATTGCTGCATTAGATTTAAGTCTGTAAAACTTAGAGGGTAAAACCTTCCAAAATTTTTACTATGGACTACAAAATTATTCCCAGATGTTGAAGAAGGACTTTTAAGATTTCTCCAAACTTTTTCACTGTAAGTTCAAAGTTATTTTTTGCAAAGATGGCTTTGAGGTATATTTCACTGGTTCTATTGAACGCTTTGCTTCAGTACCTTATACACCAGTCAACTAACTGTGGGGGTTCAGCAAGGTGGGCTTGTGACAAACTCGTCTTCCTCTTCTGCACTGGCTTTCAAAGAGGTTTCTGAGCCTCCCCCCAACCCGCCCCCAGGAAGAGTGTAGGAGGGTGTAGGAACACAGCCCGCCCTCCAGGCCCATGGGTTTCATTTGGGCTTTGATTCTGCCAGCCCAAATCTAAAATATTTTGGGGAAAAGCTTACATCTGTACTTGACACAGATTTTTCCTTGTCAATATTGGCTAAACCATACAATATAATGACCACTTACATAGCATTTGTAATTTATTAGATATTAGCAGTATTCTAGAAATGATATAAGAGGCTGTGCAAGGACCAGGGAGGTAGCTCTGTAGAATAAGTGCTTGCCTGCAAGCACAAGGGCCTGAGTTCAATCCCTGGTACCACAAAAAAAAAAAAAAAAACACCTGTTTTGGCCAGGTAGATAACTTAGTAGAATAAGCACTTCCTTGGCAAGTGCAAGGGTCTGAGTTCAATCCCCCATTCCACCAAAAGAAAAAAAAAAAAGAGTCTGTGCACATATTATATGCAAATGCTACATCACTTTCTATAAATGATTTGAGCCTCCAAGGATTTTGCTACCCTTCAGAGCCCCGAAACCAGCCTACACAGGTACAAGGGATGGCTATATTTATACATTGTAAAAGCAATGAGGAAACTCACACAACTGTAACCAGCGTGTTTAGTACATGCCCTTCAGTTGTTTGTTCAGAGAATAACAAAATACCATGTAATTAACAAAATCACTCCCTGGAAACAATAAAATAATGAACCACTGTCACTATTTTTCTGCTTGTCATAGGAGTTACTTTGAAAGCTCTTTGTCATGTAATTATGTTCAAGCAAAAAGAAATAACAGCCATTACTTGTTTTTGAAAAGGACAAGGACCTCCTGTGAGGAGGTGGGAATGTTAAGGGCAGAAGAAGAGTGAATGATGAACACGAAGCGTGCCATGCGGACTTTAAAACGCCGGCCGACTCTAGAGGCGAAATGGGGTCACTATCTGGGTAAATCTATGAGCAGCTCAAGAGCCCCACTCCCTAGTTGTAGCTCTAGCTCAGGGCCAACAGGTGACCTGCCTGCTTCCTCCTCCAGGCCACTGTGTCAGGCCGCAGCAGCAGACATTTAGCCCTCCCAAGAGCAGCCAGAGCAGCCAGCCCATGAGCTGAGGGGACCAATTCCTGAGAAGGAAGGGCCAGGCATCAGGTGGGAGCGGCCTGCCTGGACTCTCACACTAGGTAGGGCTGGGAGGAAGCACAGTCTTCCCCAGGAGAGAGCTGGGGAGAGCACACAGTAGTGGAGTCCACAGGTGTCCTTCACCAGTGCGCCCCAGAGCCAGCAAGGTCCGTGACAGCTTCGCGAAGGACAAAGTTTTAGGGAAAAAGGAAGGAAAAATTGAAAGATGTTTAGAAACATGAAGAAAGAAAATATCAAGAAGAGTTATCTAAACCTGGAAACAAACCAAAATTATTTCTGAGAGCCCTGACACTGCAGTAGAATCTAAAAAGCTCATGAAAGACATTAGATTCTCCACAGAACAGAGCACTGGTGGGCTGTATGCTTTTCAGTCTGGTCCAGAGTCTGTAAGATACGTGGTGATTTGGAGAAGACTGGGAAGTTACAAAGATTTTATTTCCAATAGAAAAGATTATCCCCAAGGATAATTATTATTAATCATTATTGAACCCTGTAGAACATTAATCAGTTTCTTGTCTAATTTTTTAATCTAACAGGTTTTTTTCTTTAATAGAATCAATATACCTATCTCTATCTTGCTGGTTTCCTTATTAATGAGGTAAGTAAGTGTTTTACATATCCTAATATGGTATAAAATTCATGGTTGTTCTTGTTTTAACTTTTTGAAAAGTGTAGTTTGATAGAAGTTAGGAAAGAGCATAGGAGAGAGAAATTTTCTTATTAGAGTACTGTAAATGAGTAGCTTGTACATTCCTTCCTCCTCATCTTCTTCCCCTTCCTCCTCCTCCCCTTCCTCCACCTTCTCCCTTTCTTCCTCCTTCTCCTCCTCCTCCTCTGCTCTTTGTGCTCCTCCTCTGCTCTGCCCTTCCTACTCCTCCCCTCCCCCCTGCAGGCTTTCTCTAGTAAACAGTCAACAAATTGAAGAGTCATACGAAATTTGTGTTCTGACTGAAGTCTAACCCTGGGGCCCAACACTCCAGGGCTCCTGAGACACAGTTGTCACACTGAAGATCTTCATCACATAGGAGCATGACCTAAAGAAAGCCTCCCTTTTCCTGAGGGCTGCAGTCCCTGATGCTCTGTGAGAGCAGAGAAGCAGAGCAGAGCAGGCCAGGGTGCTGAGGTCCTGAGGGAGCCAGGAGGACAGGGGGGAAGGCAGTGAGAGCGGGGCTCTCGGCAGCCACCCTCAGGGATTCCTACCAGGGGATCCAACTCTCAACTGCTCTTAGTAGCACGCTTCAGAGTAAGATTTTAATTGAAACAGAGGATAACATGGTTGATTTCCATATATACTTCAAACCTTTATAACATGTTTCAGATATTATGTTTTACCATTGCATGTTTGAAAGCAGTATAATAATTCCACTTAAGTAATCTGTTGTGCAAATTTATTTTTTTACTTTTTAAAAAGAATAAAAAACATTAGAAATGATACAGAATTTCACTAAACAAAATAATAGGAATTCAACAACGGTTATTAGATTGCATATTGTTGTCTTCAAATTGCTTATTCAGATCACCAGATATACTAATGCTAAGTTGGTCAAAAAAGTTATGGAACATTAAAAAAGAGAAAAAAATTAGGCATTAAGTGCTCCTTTCAATAGGATAGCAGAAGTCAGCAGTACAATTATCCAAGATATCATGTGCATATACATAGGTATTTCTTTTTCCCTTCCTTCTTTCTCCTTTCCCTCATCTCATTTGTTCCTTCTGTCTGAACAATTTCGTGTTCCTTTCACAGCATCTATTATGCCTGTCCGATTTTATTTACTCTTTAAGGTTCTTGCACTTGCAAGACAATGCAATATTTACACATTTGGGTCTAGTCTATTTTACTTACCACAATGGTCTTTAATTGCATGCATTTAACCTGTAAAAGCCTAGAGTTCATCTTCTTGATATAGCTAAGTAATACTCCATTGTATTCAAATGCTGCCTCTTTTTTTCCTTATGGCCCTCTAAACATGACTCAACCTATTTTTCCTGTTTCTAAATGCAACATATACTTGATGTGTTACAAAATTAATCATGAAAAATATCTTAGAGAAACTGTTCAAGAAGCATCCATGGCTAGGCAAGGATGGAGCCTTTCTCAGGAAGCGCACCTTCTGTGTAGCTGCCAGGCAATTTGCAAGGCAGCCCCTCAAGGTCCCGAACATTACAGTGGGTGCTTTCAAGCAGCAAAGTGATCCTTGGGAGAAAAGAAAATGCAACATTGTCTACCTATATTTCTTGATATTCAAAGCATTTTCAAAGCCATACATTTGCTTCTCTGCGTTCACACCTCTTCAAGTTGGTATCTTTGAATGTTGTTTGCTCTGTCATTTCTTAAATGTTGCACTGTTGCTTTTCTCTGTTTATATAAATCAAAGGAGAAATGATGAAGTAGTGAGGGCTCCATCCAAAATGCACTTTTCTCTCACATTAGCATAGGTGAGGACTGTGCTGAGGCTCCACAATTACAGGCATCCAGTTGCCTTCTGTCTTGCTACTCCACCATCCTCATCCTGAGAAGTCTATGTTACCACTTGGTTGCTGTTGTGTCTCCACTTCCATCTAATGTGTCCTCACTCTGCTCAGCAGGAAGGACAAAGGGGGGACAGGAGGGCATCCTCATTCTCCCACCTGAGAACCCTGCTCCACGGAGGTGCCCACCTCTCCCACTCATGTACTCCCGCCTAGAACACAGAGTCATGAGCAAAGTGGCAGCTGAGGAGGAAGTTATGGGTGTGAGAGCCCCTTTCTAGCTATCCCTGAGGGCTCTTGCTGAGGACAATTGGAAGAACAGACATTTAAGGATTCACTGTCTTCTCGAACACAATTTGTCTCTTTGGACACCCAGACATCACAAACCCTTCCTCTCGAGAAGGACACACAAGTCCTTCTCAAAAAGACAAAAGCAAATGAGATCCAGGCACTGCTAAAAGACCACAGCCTAGGATGTCGGTGGACTCTCAGGCAGCCCAAACCCGACTCTGTGATCTGGCAGCCTATGGACCACAAGATGCGCCCCAAGATGAAGATGAGGAATGAGAAACACATCTGCAGTTACATCAACAGCTGGATAAAAGGAAGCAAGAGAAAGCTTGCTAGTCCAAGCTTTCACTGGACACCAACCACTAGGCCATAGGAGTTCATCAGTTCCATTTGTCATTGGTTCAGAGCAACTGTACTAATTGGGACAGGGTAGATTCATCTGGTTCTGCCCTTAGGAATTTGCACCTGTGCCACAGTTTTTCCTTCTCCTGTAAATTTTGTATGCAAAGCAGAAGTGAACTTTGGAAATGCTGCCCTCTGGGAGCTGCACAGCTTCTGACTCTGCTTTGGAAGCCTGCCCTTAAGGGGCAGGATAACCATGGGCTCACCCAGCCAGGCAGGTGACTTGTTAATGAAATTCCATCAAAAGCTTAGAAGAGCTCTGATCTGCTTGTGGATCCAGACATCCCACATGCAAATATCTCGCTTACATGGCAAACACAAAACACCGAAACCACATCCAGGATTTGGAGATGGATTTATTTAACATCTTCTGGCACTGACTGGAATCATTCCCAAACATCAGGGCCTGGTCTCTGATGGCCTAGGACTTTACTATGATGCACAAGCTGGAGGTACAAAGAAGACCCAAAGCCTGGCAGTTTTTCTGATTAGCTAGCAGTGTGAGATCACTGGTTCCAAGACTAGTAACATAATCATCAGTCACAATCAGACTCCCTGCACGTTTGGTTTCGCTCTCATGGTTACACGGTCAACATTACAAAGTCATGAAGCAGTTAAGAATAGGAAGATTCAAAAGAACAAGGCCTTTTAAAAGCAAATTCTCTTGTACAGTATTTTCCTTTCACCAGAGTCAAACTCAGGCATCTTAACAGCAGGCACGGCGTAAGCTGGGGCAGCAGTTGGCTCTCCTGCTTAGGCTGGCTTTCACAGCTGCTGCACATAACTCCTTCATTTCGGAGTGCAGCCTTGGTTATCTTTTCCAAATGACAAAGCTCCAAATTCCAGAAAACCTCATCCACTTACCTCACGCTGACCAAATTTAACCACATGCCGCATCTGTCTGCAGGGCAACTTGACAAATGGATTTTCCTTTGTTAGGCCTTGAGTTACTGACAAAGAGAGCAGATGTGGGGAGAGAACTTGCACCGCCCAGCTCCACAACTGAACGTGGATGCCTGGGCCCTTGTTTGCCCCTCCTGGTTGCACTTCTTCCCCAGTCATAGGAAGAGAGCAAAGGACAGCGCCCACCCATCAAGGTGCTGGAAATATGGAATGTTTCTGTTGTGTTCTTGATACAACAGGTCACCATGTTGTTCAGCCAGGCCTGGAACTTGTGTTGGTCCTCCTACTTCAGCTGTCCAATTACTGGAATAAGAGGCAGGTACCACCACCCCACATACTGGCTTATCTAAAAGAGGGTTTCCCTGGAATTTAAGAAATATTCAGCAAATGTCTGAATTCAGCAAATAGCTGATTTTGATTCAGAAACAGAAAAATGGGTAAAGAATGTATAATGTACTAAAGGGAAAATATAAATAATTAGTTAAGTATACAAATACATTCTTAACTTTCCATTATCTGAGTTCCATCTGGCTATCACTAATTTGGGAAAAAGTGGATAAAATTAAATATTGGTATGCTCTATATTGATGAATCTACCTAGACAAAGGAAATTTGCATCATCTTTCAGTGGAGGCATAGATGAGTTCTGTCATTCCAGCAGGAAGTTGGCAGTTCTCAGTGATACTACATATGCTATGCATCCTAGAGTTGATTCATCCCAACCTCATACACATTCACACAGAGCACACCTAAGGACACTCAGGCAATATTGTTTGTGCCAATAGAGTTGGAACAGAAGCTAGTGTTTATTGCTAAAGAAATGAGTAAGTAAATTACGGTGAGCCCTCATGAAAGGAGCAAAATGCAAGCCGCAAAATTTTATCTAAACTTCCAAATTTGGAATTGTTGGCTATATTATTATGGCTTGTGTGTAGTTGTCCCCCCAAAGCTTCATGCAGTCTTGGGGCGGCTTCTGGAGTTTGTGATTGATTATTGGGTGGGTGTGGATGCTGCACCTGCCCTGGGGCAGGTAATTTGCATTTCAATGTGAGGAGGGAAGAAGCTAGCTGCTTGAGCTGCTACTCCTCCTCCTTTAGTGTTCTTGCTGTTTGCCACTGCCATGAAAGGTTGCCCTTTGCCATGTGCTGCTCTGCCTTGGATCCAGGTGAAGATGAACTGAAACCTCCAGTAAATTTAAGCTAAATAAACCTTTCCTTCCTTCATTTTGAGTATCAAGTATTTGTCACAGCAATGAGAGATGAATAAACAAGACAGAATTTGGTACCAGGAGTGGTATAATAGCTGTGGCTAAACCTGACCATGTGGATTACAAGCTTTTGGAAATGGCTTATGGGAAGACATAGGAAAGGTTTGGAGAAGTTGCCTACTTGCAAAGAACTGGAACAGCTTCATCTGTGCTGTAGGGGAGATTCTGGTCAGGGCTCAGAAGACTAGAAGGCTGATAGAAAGTCAGCCTGTAAAGACCAGACTGGGGAGGTTTCTGCTAGGAAAAAGGACTGCATTGGTTGTTGGACTTAGGATCCTTTGTGTTTTGTCTTGGCAGAAAAGTTGTCTGCATTTTGCTCGTGTCCAGAGACTTTGCCTGAGAGTGAGGTTAGGCATGGCAGACTGATTAATCTTTCAAAAGATATGTCAAAGCAGCCAAATATTGAGGCAGTGGCATGGTTGTTACTGTGGGCTTTTAGCCACATTTAGTTTGAGAATGAAAAGCAAGGAGCCCAGAAGGATGGTTCAAAATGTCGTGAGCTTGGCCAGAAAGAAAGCGCCAAGAAAGCTGTGGACTGCAAAGATGGAGCTGAGAGGATCTCCACTGTGGAGAAGAAACAAGAGAATGGACAGGAAGGCCTGAGGGCATCACAGGAGGTGGCGGGTCTCCACCCTTTGCAACCTCAGAATTGCAAAGGTCAGGGACTTTGCCTTGAGGGGAAAACCACTGAGCCCCATGTTCCAGAATGGTGGCAGCAGCCACTCTAGGTTCCAGAATGGCACCAGCATGGAGAAATTATTCCTCAGAATCAGAGTCAGAGTGCTCAGCCACCCAGGAGGTACTCAACCCCTACAGCCAAGAGAAAGGAAAACTGGCTACTGCTGCAGCTGGCAGCAGACTTTGGCATCATTCACATGGCGATGGTTTTAGGTGTATTCAGATTGAAGGACTTCTGAGTTTAAGAAGGCTTCCACCTCAATTTCAGAAGAAGGCCTGGAAGACCAGGCAGTTGCCCCTGAGAGAGCAATGTGTAAAGCTGTGACTGAGAAGCCTGTTCAGTGAAAACCCCAGAAGTTTGGAAAAGCCAGGAATGTGGATCATCTAAGGGAAACTGGAAGGAGGTAGCAAAGTCAGTGTAAGAGAGAAGCCATGGGAGCTATCACCAAGAATACTATAGGGTTAGAGCCACACGGAGCTCACAATTTGCCACAGATTGCTTCATATGTCCCACACATAGAACTGCAGGACTTAATGTTTGTGCTGCTGGATTTTGGACTTGTGTTGGTCCTGATGCTTGGTATCCTGCTGTGTGTTCCTTTGGAATGATAATATTTATCTTGTGCCTTTGAATGTTGCAAGTGTTTTAAGTTTTCATTTGTACAGGGGCTCACAGTTGAGAGTTTGCCTTGGCTCTTGGAGGCTTGGGACTTGGACTTTTCGGCAAAGCTGAAACCGCTGGGATTTTGGTAACTCATAGAGATGGACTAGAATGTCTTTTGCATAAAGGGAGGTGCATGAGTCTTTGGGGGTCCAGGGGTAGAATGTTATAGTTTGTGTATAGATGTCCCCTCAAAGCTTCATGCAGTCTTGGGGCAGCTTCCGGAGTTTGTGATTGATTATTGTGGGTGTGGATGTTTCACCTGCCCTGGGGAAGGTACTTTGCATTTCAGTGTGAGGAGAGAAGAGAAGCTAGCTGCTTGAGCTGCTGCTACTCCTCCTTTTGTGTTCTTGCTATTTTCCACTGCCATGAAAGTTTGTTCTCTGCTATGTGCTGCTCTGCCTTGGACCCAGGTGAATATGGACTGAAACCTCCAGTAACTCTGAGCTAAATAAACCTTTCCTTCCTTTATTTTTAGTGTCAGGTATTTGTCCCAACAATGAGAGAAGAGTAACCAAGACATATATAACAGATGTTGTTTCAAATAAATTTTGGATGTAAAAGAAAATTTACAATCATTCAGTATACTATGTCCAAATCATTGCAATTTCAAGTATGATTAAATTTTTCATTTTTAATCTTCATCAGTCAATAACTAAAAGGTAATATTTAATTAATTCAACTTGTACTTTATTACTCACAAGCAAAGCTGAATAATTTTCAGTCATTTGTTCCATGGACTTTTTTATTTTTTATTATATTTTTGTCACAGTTTTCTATTCGACTCTTCAGCTTTCTCTGATCACTTTATGTGAGGAGCACTCTTCGTGCCAACCGAATTGGGGATGAGCTGCAATGGAAGCTGGAAAAACTGCCACAGGTGTGGCTATGACTGTATCTTCATGAGATCTTCCAGAACTGCAGGAAACAGCTTGCCCCCATGAGGAGTGACATTGCCATTTGTCGCAGAGGCAGAACCACAGAACAGAAGGAAACTGGCTCTCCAGTGACACTCCTGAATCACTGAATCACTGAGCTGACCCTAGAACTGCAGCCCTCTTATCTATGCAAGTATTTTTTTTTCTGTACTTTAGAGAAGGGTCTACATGGTGTTCAGGGTCTTACTACTAGATTGGACTCATCATGATTCTCCTGTTTACAGCCTCCCAAGTGCTGAGATCACAGGTGTACACCACTATGCCCATTCTCAATCACCAACTCAGTGCACCCTAGGGATGGGTCCAGCATGGCAGGCCTAGGGATCGAACCTCCAGCCTCTTGCCTGCTTGCAGGCACTTTAATCCACTGAGCTATTTGGCCAGCCCTATGCAAGTCTTATGTGACATAATAAACACCATGTTGCTTGAGCTATACTCACTTCAGATGCTCCATAATTGGCAGGTGATCACATTATAACATTTATCAACACTTCACAATTTCAAAATATTAGGACTTTTCATTTCTTGCAATTATGTTAAACTAATTTGATTCCATTTCAAGTATACAGTTTTATAAGAAATGTATTCTAGTGTAAATTTTTACTTAATGTTCTGAATATTACTCATAGACATACAGAGGTTATGTGGCATTACTCTATGATGTGTTAATTTTTATATTAGAAATCTTCTTAGGATTGTCTTATTATTTTAAAGAGGATTCTTTAATGAACCTGAAAGATACTATGTTCATTGAAAATGAGCCAGAAAGGAAATAGAGAACAATGAAACTCATAGAAGTAGAGAACAATAGTTTCCAGGGGCTCAGAGTGGGGAAAAGGGGGATGTTGGCCGAAAAGCATGAGCTTTCAGCTATGAAATGAATAAGTTCTAGGAAATCTAAAGCCCAGTATGCTGACTATGGTCAACAATGCTATGCTGTGTTCTGGAAATTTCCTAAGAGGTGGATCCTAAGCATCACCACAGTAAAAGGCAATGGGGCTAAGTAATGTGATTTGTACAGATATTGGTTATGGAACTTATTTTGCATTACATTCATATACAAAACCATCATGTTGTCCACCTTAAATACATACAAATAATTTCAGGCAATCACATCTCCATAAACCTGGAAGGAAGAACACTTGGTCCTAAATCATGTATTATCCTCATAATTTGTTTCTGAATTTTATTTGTCATTGTTATGTATGCTGATGGGAATTCTGTATTCATTGTCATAAATAGGATTAATCTTAATGGGTTTGCATGTCTTTAAGCTGTTTTAAATTTTAGTGTAATAGTTCATGTTAGCTTCATATGAAAAGAGACTCAACTTCACTAATGAGAGAAATTTAAATAAAACAGTGAAAAATTGTTAATAATCATCCTATTTTTAAGTTTATTAGAATCAAGCACTGGAACAATGAGGAAAAATGAAGAGCACTGTGGGTATTTCTGTGGCTAAGCTGTTGGTTCAAGTATTTTAGAAAACAATTTAATTTGGCAATGTGTATGAAAGATGAAAAAGCTCGGAATTCCCCAAATCAAACATTCACAAAAGTCACATAAACAAAGATTTCTTTACAGTACTTTTAATGAAAAAAAAAAATAGCCGAACATCCATCGAATAGGGAATAGACTGTCATCCTTCTAAAGGAACACTCGTTTAAATAAAGGAATTAGGGATACATTTTTGTTAGAATGTGAGTCGAACTCAGGACCTTGCGCAGGCGCTTGCGCTGCTCTTCCTGGGTCCAAAGATGCGTTTAGCACCAAAGACAAATCTGAAATTACACTGTGCAATGGTTTCGAAAGAAGCCCACAGATGGAACAGGTGGGAAAAAATCATCAGACCGTTTCTATAAAAGTTCAAATCTGCAAATCACTGCCTTAAAGCGCATAAAGCGCTACATGATTGTGCAGTGTAAAGACTAAGAGCGTGATCATTGCGACAAATGCCCAATTAATGACAGTGGCCAGCTCTGGGTAAATAGAAAATCTAAACTTAAATGGATATTGTATTAGTTTATTTTTTAGAATGAAGCGCACATACTAATAAATTTTAATTTAGGTGGCAGTGAGTACTGCTAGGTGTTAAATATATTGTCCTATTCTTTTTAGTTTTAATCATTTCACGAACTAGAAGAACTGGTCATTTTCAAACAACTGTCACAGAATTATGAAAAGTGAAATCAGCCACTTACCACGAACATTTGTCCAACATCGCCATCTGCTGGCGGTTTACGCTATGACTAATAATTTCCTACAAAAGTCAACCCTGAAGGCTAACAACTGATAGCAAACTTGCTTTTCACTCCAGCAGTCTGTATCCAAAAGGCCGTATTTTGAGAACTGAAAAACAGGGCAGAAACACACCGCATGCGTCAAATATTCTTTACTTAGTATCGCTCCTGAGCAAATGAGGAGCTAAGAGTTTGAGGGAGGCCTTGGGAGGGAGGGAGTCTCTCTGAGAGAGACCCGGGACTGAAGGACAAACCAGGCGACCCAACAGAAGCTCGATCCCGCACCTTGTTTACCAAAGAGAGTTTGAAGTCCAAAGGATCCCTCAGCGACGCCAAGTCCCACAGACAGACCCAGGGAAAGGGAATGAGGCACTCGGCAGTAGTGTGTCTTAATGCAGCCGCCAATTGGTTACTGACATTTCCGATGTGACCCAGCCCACGTGTACCAGGGGCTGCCCCAGACCTGTGTTCCCACAGTAGCTCAAAGCTGGAACTGCCTGGGGTTTTCTACTCCAGGGAGAACCGCCCTGGGGAGCACAAGCTGGATGGGTCTGCCTTCGCTGTAGCGAATTACTACAATCCAGAGGCTTGATTGCAGCAAAGTAAGTCTTACAGCTCTGGAAATCACGCCTCTGGAAGGGGACTCCTGGCTAAACTCAAGGCATTAGTCAGAGAATCCCACTCCCTGGCTTCGCCTTCCAGGGCTGCCCTATTCCTGAGCTCTTGGATTCCTGCCAGTTTCAAAGCCATCAACCACACCATTCCAGCTCCTTTCCTTCCTCTTTGTCCTCCTCTTCTTCTTGTCTTTCTCATCTTCAGGAGCTGTTTCCATTTCAAGCAGTCTCTGTTGGACAACTGTTGTGTGCTATCATTAAATACAAATTGCCCTGCTCCCACTAAGCAGTGTACAAAACGGGAGTATGAGAGACAGAGAGAGAATGGATGGGTCTCTAATTTTAGACATTCCTACTGCCCTGCACAGAGCAGTGAATGCCAAGAGGGAAAAATTGATGCTGGTGGAGGGGGTGCTGGAGAACGCACTGGTGTGGCTTTTACGCAGAGCCATAAGAATGGGTAACATTTAGACAAGAGCATTCCTGGCCCAGAGGAGACTCAGGAAAGGTGTGGAGATGGGAACCACCTCACAGTGTTTGGGAGCAGTACAGGGTCTTAGGCGGGCAGTGGATGGAAAGCAGACGGCGACCACGAAGCTGAAAGGAATCTCCGAAGTGCAGTGAGAGGCCTTGGCTACCAGAGGGAGCGCTCAGGTTCAGTGTGTCAATGTCTCCCCCTTAGCCTCCCACCCCGAAACCAGCACAGGGAATTCGCAAAATGGATTGATAAACTGATCCAAGGACTGAGCAGTTTATTGGAGGGCTTCCCCCTCAGTACTTTGTCAATGAGCCTCTACGTCAATCATCATTAATAGTCTCATATCTATGAGGTGCTGGAAGGAAGGGAATCCCCACGCCGCCAGCTTTCTGCCCATTCCCCATAGCAGAGCTCTTCTGCCCCCTTTCTCCCCGCAGCCAAGGGCAAGAAGGAAAACTTCAATCTCCTTCTACTGGAGCAGGACATGGGTTGGGCAATTTCCCCACTCCTTTTGGTTTTAATTCTTCCTGTATTCCTTAGGAAGCTTGTCCCATTATCTGTTGCTTTTTTATAGTTAGTGGGAGGCAAAATCCTATCTGCAGAGTATGAGAGGACATGAGGGTCTAGAGTAGTTGGCAAGGTCGCAGGGCTTCTGGATGCCTTGCTCACATAGGCTTCCTGGCATCACAAGAGGTCAGGAGAGCCTGCTTCATCCATGCCCTTCGCTCAGCGCTTACGTCTTCCACCTGTTTCCGTGGGACTATTGTGATACTCTGAGCCCTTCACACACTTACCCTTTCAGTTCTCTTCAGGCATTCCCACCTCTTCTCTGCTGACAACCTGCACCAACCAAGGCTTGGGCCTCTTCCTCTATCAAACTTTCCTGGATCATCCTCCACCCTCCAAGGCCTGATGACCCCTCAGGCTCCTGATGCTCTTGAGGACTAAGAATCATTTTCAAGATGTCAAGGGGTAAACTTGCTGAGATTCCGTCCAAGGGAATGATGAGGAGATGGGAGGGAAATGGATTCATCACATTCACAAGCAAGCCAGAGCTTCTGCATTTCACGAGTTGAGTGCATTGGGTCAGAAATCTCAGGTGCAAAGGGAGGGTTATAAAGACAGCAGAGGAGAAGCCAAAGCAGCCCAGGCACAAGAGACAGAATGCACAAAGGCAGTATTATTGTCAGAATTACAAAGAAGATGTGGTCATGGGTGGGGAGACGCTTAAACTAAGAATTTCATAAATGAATTGGCCTGAGTTATGCCAGAGCACTTGAGATGAAACTTATCAGAAAAGAAGAGGTCACAAGTAGGCGCTCAGGAAAGCAACAGCTATCCAGGACATTGGCAGCACCCCAGATGGGGATCCCAGACTCTAAACCTCACATGGAGGAAACGGGGAGAATAGATGAGTCCTACATGGAGGAAACTAGGGAGCCTGAGAACAGAAGCCTCACAGGAACCAGGCTAGGGAAATAGCAGAGCAGGCCAAGGGGTCCCAGCTCCCAGCCCTGAGGGGCAGGGGCTGCCACTGGACCTCCTGGGGACCCCAGGGCCAGGGCTACCCAGGAAAGGGGGCCCCTGAAAACTTTGTTCTCTTGACAGTTTTCTATTCAAATGATTTCTATCTTTCTGTTCATCAAAGCCCTCCTGTTGTATCTTGGTGTATTTGGTTTTATAGTGTAGTTTCTAAGGTTAAATGTTTTGTTCATTTACTTTTGTTGAATCTCGTTTTGCAATAAAAATCCCTCCAAAAGAAGAACTATCTGCAAGCCCCGCTAAGGTGTGAAGTGCTCACGCTGTCAGCTCCCGAGTAGAAGGTATCCAACGCTCAGTGTTCCCTTTCTCCAAGGGATACTCAGAAAACCTTGCTTAAGGATTTGCAGAGTTCAAAAATTTCTTTAAATCAACGCTTTTAAAATTTCTATTTATAAAGCAAAATTGCATTGGATTGGAAAATGTGACCTGTTCATTTTCAAAGTTCAGGATTTATTGGAATTTTCTTCAGGTCCTAGTATTGATCAGCATCCCTGTTCTAATGCCCCCAGGGATTGAAAATAATGCTCATTCTTTGCTCATTGTGTTCAAAGCCATATCTCTCAACTCTTCCCTGTTCTTTCTGTTTATTTTCATTTGTAGTTTTGAGAAGAGATATTTAAAATGTTCCCTACAATGATTATTCTTTCCTTATTCTTTTAACAAAATTTGTTTTATTGGTCCCCATACAAGGGAGTTTTGATATACAAAAGTTTATAACTTTGCTTCTTGGAGAAGTGACTCTTTTTTATATGTAAAAAAGAGGTATTCTCTGTTCCACTTAAAGACCTTGACCTGGATTCTACTCTGATACTGCAGTGCCCTAGTTGGCCTTGTTCTGTTTTGGTTTACTTCGCATGTATTAATCTAAGCATTTATTTTGAACCTTGTGTCCATTTATCTTTGGTGCGTCTCTGAAAAGCACTATTTGGATCTTCCTTTGTGATGCTGACATCCTACCAGCTAGTTAATTTTTAACAACATTACTTAGAGAAATATTTCCCTATAAATATCAACAACTGTTATGCTCTTCCCTCTAAATAAGAAATGTATCATTTTTTATTTTTTTGAAAAATGGAAAATAGTGATAGAAAAAAACAGCATTGAGGCCAGGGATATGGCTCAGTAGAATAAGCACTTACCTGTAAGCGCAAGGGCCTGAGTTCAATCCTCGGTTCCACCAAAAAAAAAAAAGAAAAAGAAAAAAGAAAAAAACAGCATAAGAATAGATACAAAATTTCATGAAACACAGTAATAGCAATTCAACAGTGCTTGCTGTATTGCATGATGTTATCTTCAAATTAGTTATTCAGGTTACTAGATATAAATGTGTAAGATTGGTTGAAAGAAAAAAATGAAACAAAATAGTAACAAAAAGTTGTAAGAAATTCAAAAGGAAAAGATAAGAATAAAAAAATATTTTAAGCATTAACTGTACCTTTCAAAGACCAGCAGAAATCACCAGTACAACTTTCCATCATTATATATATATATATATATATATATATATATATATATATATATTTGTCCTTTCCTTCAACCCAGTTTTTCCATCCCACTGAACCAGGTCTTCCTTCAACAGTATCTATTGTGCCTCTCAGGTTTAATTACCCTTTCAGGTTCTCACACTAGCGAGATAATACGATGTTTACACATGACATGTGGATCTGATTTATTTCACCTACTAATATTCTGTCTAGTTGCATCCATTCATCTACAAAAGCTACATAAATCATTCTCAGATTTATTTTTTTATACATGAGTAACAAGCCATTGTGTAAAAATACCATATCTTTTTTATCCATTCCTCAGTGGATGGGCATTTGGGTTATTTTCAGGATTTAGCTAGGACAAATTGTGTTCCTATAAACATCAGTGCACATATATCTCAGTGATGTGATGATTTCAGTTATTTTGGAAAATACTTAGGAGGGGAATAGCTGGCTTGAATAGGACCTCCAATCCTAACTTTTCGAGGAATCTCAATACTGGTTTCCATAATGGTTGTACCAGTCTGCATACCCACCAATAGTGGAGAAACGTTCCTTTTTCCCACAGCCTCTCCAGCATTTATTATTGGTTGATTTCTTAATGATAACCATTCTTCTGGTGTAAGATGGTATCTCAGTGTTGTTCTAATTTGCATTTCTCTAATGACCAATGAGGTTGAACATTTTTTCATATATTTATTTGTCACTTGTATTTCTTCATTTGAGAAGTGTATGTTCATCTCAGATGTACGTTTTTGGGTTGGGTCTTTGAATTTTGGAGGCCTTATTTCTAATTTTTTATATGTTCTAGATAGGAGTCTTTTGTCTGAAGGACAGTCTGCAATATTTTTCTTCCAATTTGTGGGTTTTCTTTTTATTCTGTTGGTGATTTCCTTTGACATGCAGAAATTTTTCAAAAAGATGACCCCAATCGTTTATTCTTTTAAGTATTTCCCATGCAATTTGATTTTTGTTCATGAACTTGGTACCTACCACATCTCATTAAGATTTCTATCTACTTTCTCTTCCAGAATATTTAGTGTTTCAGTTTTAATATTTAAATATTTGATCCATTTTGACTATAGTTTCTTTTTTTTATTGACTCAGTTATTTTTATTTTAAAGAAAGAAAAAAAAATAAAAACAGTGGTACAAAATCTCAAAACAAGATTTTAGGAGAGTCACAATGGTTAGTACATTGTGTGTTGTTATTGCCAAAGTAGTTTCTCATATTACAAGACATAGGCAAGAAATAATAAGCAAATAACATAGGTACAAACCTCTTTTTT
>NW_004524669.1:7137938-7142510 GCF_000260255.1 Octodon degus | reverse complement strand
CCGGGCCTGCACTCTGGGTCTGTTCAGGATCCCGCGGCCCTGGGTGACTATAGTTTCATGCATGTGATAGCCATAGGTCTATTTTGAGCCTTTGGCATGTGTAAAACCAGTTTTTCCAGCACTATTTATTAAAGAGGTTGTCTTTCTTCCAGTGAATACGTTTGGCACATTTGTCAAAGATAAAGTGACTGAGTATGTTTGTAGTTGTAGTTGCATCTTCTGATCTGTTCCATTGATCCTGAGGTCTGTCTTTTTGACAAATACCATGCTGATTTTATCACAACTTTGTAGTATAATTTGAAGTCAGGGATTTTGATACCTCCTCCCTTTCCTTTGTTACTCAGGATTGTTTTTCCTATTCTATGTCTCTTCTCAGGCCAGATTAATTTTAGGAGTGCTTTTTCTTGAAATGTTGGATATATAGTGGTGTTTTAACTGGGATTGCATTGAATCCCAATTGATACATTGCATGTATTTATCAAGATGATCAAGTGATTTTTGTCTTTGGCTCTGTTGATATGGTGCATTAAATTTATGGATTTGCATATACTGAACCATCCCTGCATTCTTGGGATGAATTCCACTTGGTCGTGATGCATAATGTTCTTTGTGATTTGCCACATTCTGTTTGCTAGTATTTTACTGAGGATTTTTGCATCTATGTACATGAGAGAGATTGGCCTGTAGTTCTCTTTTTTCATTGGGTCCTTCTCTGGTTTTGGTATCAGAATAATACTTGCCTCCAGGTATGAATTTGGGAAAATTGCTTCCCTTTCAATTTGATTTAAGAATATGAGAAAAGTTGGCATGAGATCTCTAAATTTCATGTAGATATAGCTGTGAATCCATCAGGATGTGGGTTTTTCTTTTTTGGTAGATTTTTTATTACATTTTCAATTTCATTGACTATATTGGATTATTCAGAACTTTTATAACTTCTTGATTCAGCTTTGTAGTTCACATCTATCTAGGAATCTGTCCATTTCTTCTGTATTTTCCATCTTGTGAAAGTAAAGATTTTGGAAATAAGTATTGATGATCTTCTGAATTTCTATATGGTCTGTAGTAATTTCACTGTTTTCATTCCTCATTGCATGAATTTCAATATTTTCTTTCCTTTTTTTATTAGGTTGGCTAGGGTTCTATCAATTTGATTTATTGTTTCAAAAAATCAACTCTTCAACTCATTAATGCTTTGCATTATTTTTTTCATCTCCATTGCATTTATTTCTGCTCTGATCTTTATAATTTTCTGCCTTCTTTGGGCTTTGGGTTTAACTTGCTCTTCTGTGCCTAGAGCTTGAGGAACATAGTAGGATCCTGATGCAAGAAATTACCGCTGTAAATTTCTCTTTCAAGGCAGCTTTGATTGAATCCCACAGGTTCTGGTAAGTTGTATTTACATTTTCATTAGATTGCATCTATTGTTCAATTTCTTGTTTAATTTTGCCTGTGACCCATTGATTCTTCTGTAGGGTATTATTTAATTTCTGTGTGTTTATAGACATTTTGATGTTTCTTTTGTCAATAATTTTCAGATTAATTGCACTATGGTCAGATAATATGCATGGGATACTTTTGATTCCCTTGTATTTATTTAAGCATGTTCTATGTGCTAGGACATAATCTATTTTGGAGAACATTCCCATGTGCAGCTGAGAAGAATGTGTATTCTGACACTGTTGGGTAGAATACTCTGTAAAGGTCTAAGTTCATTTCTTCACAAGTTTGATTTAGTTCTGTTATTTGTTTGCTAATTTTTTGCATACTTTATCTATCTCTGTGTCAGTGGGATGTTAATGTCCCTCAATATGATTACGTTATTATTCATGACATTTTTCATATCTGTTAAAATTTTTCTTATATAGTTGGGTACTCCTACATTGGGTGCATATATATTTATTTTTTTTATTTTATATATATTTATAATTGTTATCTCTTCCTCTTGCAGTTTTCCCCTAACAAGTATGTAATGACCTTCTTTATCTCTTTTAATCACACTTGGATTGAAGTTGACATTGTCAGCAACCAGAATAGCTATCCCTGCTATTTTCTGGGTTTCTGTCACATGGAATATTGTTTTCCATCTTTTGACATCCAGTCTACTGATTTCTTTTTGAGTTAAATGTGTTTCCTGTATGAAGTATATTGTTGAATTTCGTTTCTTGATCCATTCTTCCAGTCTGCTTCTTTTCATTAGTGAATTGAGGCTGTTTACATTGATGGTTGTAACTGATATGTATTGGCTTATTTTTGTTGTGTTGTTTTCTTACTGGAGGATCACTACTTTTCCCTTTTGCATAATTACTTGCTCTGTTTGGTGGTTGTCTTCTTTTGTTTTGAAGTTTTGGTCATTTTTGTCTCTTTCTAAAATATCTGTCAGTACTCTTTGTGGGGTTGATTTGGTTGTCATGGAAGTATCTAATCTCTCCATTAAATGATAGTTTTGCAAGATACATCAACCTGTGTTGAAAGTTGTTTTCATTCAAGACCTCAAATATTTCACTAAAAGTTCTTGATTTGATGGTGTGTGTTGAGAAATCTGCCTTGATTCTGATGGGCTTTCCATTAGAAGTGATCTGTTTCTTCCAAAAGCCTTTAATATTCTGTTCTTTTGTTCAGCTTCTGGAATCTTTATTACGTGTCTGGGTGAAGACTTATTTTGATTATGGCTATCTTGAGTTCTATATGCCTCACTTAAATATATGTCAAATTATTATCCCATTCTTGGGAAATTTTCTGCTGTTTTGTCTGCAAACAGACTTTTTTTGTTATTTGTGTTAACTTCAGCTTTTTTGTTGATACCTATTAGACATATTATTTTCCTTTGCATCATCTTGCAGCTGTTGTATTATTTCCTGGTTTCTCATTATTTTTAAAAGGTCTTTCCTTTTGTGTTTACTATCTGCAATGCTATCTTCAAGGCCTGAAATCCTATCTTCTGTTTTGTTCGAGTGGTTTTGCCAGCTTTCAATAGAATTCTTCATGTCCTGGAAATCTTTTGAATCTGTTTAATGCATTCTAGTTCTTTCCTGTATTGTTCATTCAATGTTGCCATCCTTTTCCTGTTCCCTTCTATTTTTATCTGTCTTCTTTAGATGCATTTATCAATTCCTTTATCATTGTTGTCATATCCTTTTACACCTGAGAGATTATTTCTGATCTGATTTCCTCTATATCCTGATGAAGTTCTTTCATTACTTCAGTCGCTATCATCTCAGAAATTACAGATCTGTGACTTCCAAGTTCTCCTATGACCTTGTCTCCTGAACTTGTTTTGGGTGGGCTAGAGGCCTAAGATTGCCTTTTTTCCTTCCTTTTGTCATTTTTTGAAGCCCCCAATGTTCTCCCTGACTCTGAAGTGATGCTAGGGGTGCAAGGCTCTCAAAAGAGTGGGAGAGTTGGGTAGGCTCACCAAAGCTCCTGCTCTGTGGTGCTCAATGTGGCTTCCACCTCATTAAAGAGATGGGGGCAAGCCACAGTTGAAGAAGGATCCAATGAGGATGAGTGCAGGCTGAAGATCTGCAAGGCTCTTTCAATGTTGGGTTGGCCCAGGGTAGGGCTCCCCAAGGCTCCTGTAGGTCACTGTGACAGTCTTCTGGACACCTGGTTTCAGGTCTCTGAAAGTCCCCAGCAAGGGCAAGTCTTCAGGGAAAGGAGTTTTCAGAACAAGGATGGACCATGAGGATGAGGCTCAACAGAAAACTGGAAGGATGTGAAATGTATCATTTTTACTTTCTACCTTTTCATGTCACGTCTTCCAAATAATTTTGATATTGTTCTTCCAAATTATGGTCAATATTTGTGCTCACTGTACTTTTTATGAAAGAAATATATTCTTTTTTAGATTTCCTCATTCATTTGTTTTTTATTTTAAAGAGGGAAAACAAAAACTAGAACAGAAGAAACAAAAACAAAGACAGAAACAAAGAAACTTAAGACAGTACAAATGCGGTCCGGATATATAGCTCAGAGGCACAGCACCGGCCTGGGAAATGCCAGGTCCTGAGGTCCAATTCCTGATACCAAAGACAAAACAGTGAAAATGGTACAGAATTTCACAACAAGAATGGAATATTAACAATGGATATCATATTACATATTGTTATCCTCAAATGTGTTGCTCAGACTGCAAGATATAGATATACAAGATAGGGGTATTCACTCTTTCTTTCAATAAGCCTTAATTTTTTCCTTATCCTTTTTTATTTTTATTTTTTTATTTATTTTAAAGGGAGTATGATAACAATGGATAACACACTGAAGAGATGACAGGTATGCAACTGTAGTTGTTATATTGTACATCGATGCCCTTAATGTAGTTGCTCAAATTACAGACATTAGCATATGGAGTTAGGCAAAGTAAACATTTTAAACATTAACTGTTACTTTCAAAAAACCGATAGAGTTCGATCCCGAGAAGTGCAGCGCCAGCCCTGCCCCCGGGGCGCCCTGAGACTGGGCATGGCATCACGCGCCTGTACTCCCCGAGCTTGGGAGGCTGAAAACGGGAGGATCACTATAAGTCCCATCTGTGTAGTGAAACCCTGTAGACCCTGTACTAAAATACAA
>NW_004524669.1:7129177-7137838 GCF_000260255.1 Octodon degus | reverse complement strand
TTTTTTTTGCCGTACTGGGGATTGAACTCAGGACCCTGGGCTCACCAAGTGGGCACTTATTCCACTGAGCTATCTCCCCAGTCCTTCACATTCCTCTTTTGCCTATCTTTTCTCCTTTCCCTCATCTCCATTGTTTATTCCTGATGTTATATTTCTTTCCATTTTACTATATATAGTGTTGTGCTTTTCAGATTTTATTTATTCTTTGAGGTTCTTACACCAGGGAGACCATCCAATGTTTACATTGGTGGGTCTGACTTATTTCACTTCTGAGTATAACTTCTAATTGCATCCATTTACCTATAAAGGCCTCAAGTTTGACTTACTTCATAGCTGGGTAATACTCCATTGTATAAAAATATCACATCATGGGCTGGGGATGTAGCTCAGCTGCATAAGCACTTGCCTGGCAAGGGCAAGGTTCCAAGTTCAATCCCCAGTACCAAAACAAAAAAGTCCCTTCTTTTTATCCATTCCTCAGGGCATGCACATTTTGATTGCTGCCAAGATTTGATTATGACAAGTTCTGCTGCTATAAACATGAGTTCACATATATCAGTATGCTGTGCTGTGATGTTCTCACTTCTTTTGGAAAGATACCCAGAAGCAGGGTAGCTGGGTTGAAATGAGACCTCAAATCCTAGTTTTTTGAGACATTACCACCCTGTTTTCCATAATGGTTGTACTAGTATACATTCACACCACCAGGGGAGAAAGCTTCTTTCTTCCTACCTCACTTCCAGCATGTTTTTTCTGGCATGAGATGGTATTTCAGTATTGACTTTTATTTGCATTTCTCAATGACCAGTGCTATGAAACAGTTTTTCATGTATTTATTGGCCATTTTTATTTCTTCTTCTCAGAAGTATGTATTCATCTCAGATGCCCATTTTTGGACTGGTTCTTTGAATTTTGAAAGACTGATTTTTTTGTCACTCCTTTGTATATTCTAGATAGAAGTCTTTTGTCTGAGTGACTGTTGGTTAAGACTTTTTCTCAATTTGTGGGTTGTCTTTTCACTCTGCTGGAGATTTGTTTTGATGTGCAGAAACTACTCAATAAGATGAGATCACAGTTGTTGTTCTTCTAAATATTTCCTAGCAATTTGGTTTTTGTTCATAAATTCTCTGTCTATACCTTTGTCTTCAAGATTTGAAGCTGCTTTGACTTCCAGTAGATGCGGTGTTTCTGTTTTAATGTTAGGTCTTTAATCAACTTTTAATTTAGTTTAGTGCATAGTGATAGACCTTGGTCTGGTTTTAGTTTTGGGCATGTGGAAAGCCAGTTTTTCCAGCACAATTGTTAAAGAGGTTATCTTCTTTCCAATTAAAGTGTTTGGGCCCTTTTTCAAATATAAGGTGGCTGAATATGTTTGCAGTCATGTCTGTATCTTCTAATCTGTTCCATGGATGCTCAGGTCAGTTTTCTTGCCCATACCATGCCAATTTTATCATAGTAGCTTGGTTGGTTTGGTGGTCATGAATTTCTTTAGTTCTTTGTCATGGAAGTATTTTATTTTTCCATTAATTTTGATAGTTTTATCAATCTGGCATGGAAGTCATTTGCTTCTAGGACTTGAAATACTTCACTCCATGCTCTTCTAGACTTGATGGTTTGTATTGAGAAATCTGTGATTCTAATGGGCTTTCCTTTAAACATGACCTCTTTCTTTTCTCTAGCAGCCTTTAGTATGATGTTCTTGTGATAAATTTCTAAGATCTTGATTATTATATGTCCAGGTGTAGTTTTATTCTGGTGATGCTTTTTGAAGTTCTGTATGCCTCCATTATTTGAACGTCAGCTTGTTTCCCCATAATTGAAAAGTTTTCTGCTATTACTTTTGTAAATATTTTCATTTTGTTTATGTCAGCTCCTTTTTCATTGATGCTTGTTAGTCTTATGTTGTTCATCTTTGCATCATCTTGTAGCTGCTGTAATCCCAGATCTTGGGAGGCTGTAAACAGGTGGATCTCTATGAGTCCCATCTAGTAGTGAGACACTGAACACCCTGTAGACCCTTCCCTAAAAAATACAGAAAAAAACTCAGAGCCTCTCCATAAAGAGTTTGTTCTTCAGGTATTTATTCTTTATATCAAAGATTTTTGGTTTGTGTTTGTCCCAAGATTTTACCTTCTCAATTGATTGAGAGTGGGATATTGGTGCCTGTTTGGCACTGACCTCTGTCCTTTAGTAGAGGGCTTTGGTAAGGTTATCACCCCAACACTTCCTGATACTACTACCCAAGGGAGAACATGTGGCTAAGATAGATATGGTATCCTAGTTAGAGTAATACAATTAGCAATACTAATAATAACCAGTGAAATTTGGAAATTGGCAAATCTTGGTAACTAATAGTTTTATATTTTGGACCATAGGAGCAAACACTATAACTATATAGCAAAACAAATCATAAATTGGGAATTTGTATGCAAACTGGTTCCCCTGAGTCCTGTCTGGATGCCAGACACATACCCAGAATCCTCAGGGCATACAAGCTCACCTGAGTTCCCTCCTGAAGCCTCAGAGCTTCTACTTTGGATTCCTCTTTGGGAGTCCTTCACCTGGCCCCACTCACTGCTCCATACTGTGAGGAGTCTGGGTTTCCAGAGCCATTGGCCTGGACCTTCCAAATAGTCTATGCCACAAAGCTCCTTTCTGTTTAATGAAAATCTTAATTTACACATCACAAACTCATTAGTCTCCTAGTTTCAGTGACTCAGCCCCTATACTAATGGCTTTTTGCAGACAGTAAGCATTTTCTAAAATCATAAATTTTTCTTACTTAATGACTTGTTCTTCTTCCTAGAAATTTACCATAGCTCTAAAGATTTAATCACAATCTAATTTTTTCCAAATATCTATACACTTTGCACTAAATGAAAATGTTTGTTTTGCTATGAATCAGATATACTCTCACTTCATCTAGATTCTCCCCCCCCCCCAACTCAGTTAATTTTCCTCAAATATTTCCTAATTCTATGTGTAATAGGCGACACCTTAGGGCCTTACTCTTTGGCACTCTGCAGTGTCATTGCTACCTGCAGGGGTTTCCACCACTTCCTATGTCTGTTTTCATGAGTATTCTCTCCTCCTAAATGGGGCCTAAAGGGACAGAAAGAATGAGGATGCTAACAGAAAGTTTTCACTAAGGGACAATAATGTGTAGAAAAGGAGCCAATAGACAAGCTGGTGTCTCCTTGGGAGAACAGTCTTTTCTCTGTCTTTTTCCTCTGTGACCAACCCAAGGCCAATAGAACTTCAGGTCCCACTCCACTCCCCTTTTTCTTTGCTCAGACCAAGACAAACACATTGTAGGTCACTCTGTAAGCAAGAGAAATAGAAAGGAACTAACTGTTATAGTCATACTCATTTGTTATTTGCCTTTATGATTATCCACTTGGTCAGTTCTCCCTGCCTTAGAGATTCCTGGCTTTAACCCTCCTCAGGGATCCATGACAGGACCAGGCCTGATTCCAGCAGTAGCCCTCTCCTGCTTCTGTTTCCACTTCAGTTTCCCCATTATCTAGTTCCAGAAGTTTTCTTGTCTGTTTTTTTTTTTTCCCTTTTAGCTGTTTAATTGCAAAGTGGTTGGTATTCACTCATTCACATATATTTACTGAGTTCCATTTTTAATCCTGGAGATACAGAGCTGAGATTTTCTCCACTGAAGAAGACTAAAGAGATATGAAAACCAAATGTCATGCGGTTCCTAGAAGCGCTCTTGGAAAGAAAGTCACAGCAGCAAAGAGAATGTCTTGTGGCAGACGTTTTGATGCTTGTATGTCCTGCTATAAGATATGTCATGGGGGCCAATGACATAATCTGAATGTCAATTAGATGGTAGTATTTTGTAAGTAATAATTAATGGATTTTGATGGTCATATGTTAGCTACTTAGAAAAGATGTCCTTATTCTTACAAAATAAATACTTTAGCAGTACTTGAGCATCATGCCTCAAATGGCTAACATTAATAATAATGTGATGAAATGACAAGGTAACTGTGATAAACCATTAGCAGAGAGCAGTCTGGGTAAAGAATTTGTAGAAACTCTCTGGTCACTGTTTCAGTTTGGGTCTTCATGTCCCCCCAAAGCCTCAAGCAGTCATGGAGCAGGCTTCTACACTTCTTGCTGTTTCATGGCCCAATGGAGGGAGTATGGATGTGAGTGCTACGCCATCCTGGGTCTGATAGCCTGCATGTAACACAAGGAAGGGATGAGTCTTGCTCCACGCTCTTCTCTTTTTGCTGCTGCTGTTTTGCTCTTTTCTGCCACAATGAACTGTTGCCCTCTGCCATGTGCCACTCTTCCTTGGATCTAGCCAAGTATTGAATGAAATTTCCACAAACTCTGAAACAAATAAAACTTTTCTTCCATAATTTTGGGTTTCAGGTATACTGTTCATGCAATAAGACAAAAGCAACTGAGACAAGCATCCTTCAGAGGCCAGTGCATTACAGGCTTGGAGCCAGGACAAGGGGCATATTGGCAGGTGGTGGAACCTTTGAGGAGTGGTTCTGGTGGGAAGCTCTATGTCATTGGGCAATTGCCCTCAGAGGAGACTGCAGGCCCCCAGGGTGCTTGCTCCTCTGTTTCCAGACTTGTGAATGTGAGTGGTTACCACTATGATGTGTAGCCTCAACCTAGGCCCAAGCAATGAGGACCCAATCATGGCACAGAGCCTCCAAATGGAGCCACGTAAATCGTTCTCTCAAAAGTTGAAGCTCCGCCAACTGGGAAAGTTCTGAGACAAAAAGCCAGCTCCCTTGGACTCAATTGCCATAATAAGTTAAAAACTCTCCTACTATTTTCAGGGAGACTCTGAGGTCACATTTGGCTCTGTCAGAGTTCCCCAAGCAAATAGTATAGACTGCAAACTGCTAAAATATAATTCTCCTGCCTAAAGCCAGCTCAAGGCCTCTAAAATGCCAATGCCACTGTTGCCCTCTATATACACTTCCTCTGTCTTCTGCCACTCACAGCCTCCTGGTACACCTGGCTGGACCTAAACAATGCCTTCTTCTGCCTTTTGGCTCCTGTCAGCCAGCTCCTCTTCATAAAGATCCTAGTTCTGAACTCAAAACTTAACTGACCTGATTCAACCTATAGTCAGGCTGGCCTCTGTACTCCAATAGCCACTTCCTTCTGATCAAGAAAACTGACAAGCTCATCTTAGGCTGAGACCTAATTGTCCAGGTGCCACATGCTGTACTGGGATGAACTATTCTAAAAAATAGACCCTCTCATGGATACTGAGTGTGCCCTGCTTATGGATGGAAGTAGCACTGTTAGGAATTGAGTCCGACAGACTAGATATGCTGTGGTCACTATGATCAAAACTATTTTGCCAAAACTCTCCTGAAGGGATGATCTGCACAGAAAATCAGTTCATGCTGCTATTTGGAACCCTACCACCAAGTACGCAAAATAATCTGCTTCAGAAGTTCATACTCTTTGGGGATCCAACTGACAGAAACATCAACCCCAGTCACCATACCTGCTTCCATCATATGACCTGCAAGCTCAAGTTGCTGTGTTGCCACCCACAACCTTGCAGCCAGCTCAGGCTTCAGTGTCTGTGTCACCCACCCTGTCCCCTATTACCTACCTATACTGAAAAGACAACAAAATTTTGTCAGGTTCTGCTGTAAAAAATCATGCCTAGATGTCCCACCCTTGATTATTGGCAATAACAATAGGCCTGCATTTATAGCAGAGAAAACTCAAAAACTAGAAAGTAAAAACTATACAGAGCATACAGGCCACCATGCTCTACAATTTTTTTAAAGGTTGTAACCCACACACATATAACCTGGATAAATATTAACTACTTCTACAAGTATAAGAAATACAGCCTTAGATATACTGGAAGAAATTACCTGAACCAGACAGTCCACTCTAAATAGACAACACACTCAAAGCCCTGCCCTGGTCACTCTGAAGGGTGACCAGCCAATGCCTGGCTGAAGCCTGAGGACACAGTTCACAAGAATGCTCTATAACTATCCCCCTTGTTTTTGTCTCTTTTCAAGCTGTTTACCCCAGTCCTGAAGTCAGCACCCACTGCTAGATGTGTCATTCTGCTTTTAACTCCATAGATGATGCCCCAAGCTAATAGAACAATTAAACCCTTGAACAAGATTTGATGAGCATCCAAGACACACTGGACCCTCTTCTAGATCAGATTAACTCCTTGTTCCCTTTCCAGAGTAATGATGAAGAACAGACAGGCTTAAATTATGCATATTCCTAAAAGAATCTGTGGGAAAAACTCTGTAATAAGACAATCCTGGGAAGCTTGGCTAGGACCTATCCTAGGATCACTGAAAGCTCTTATATTACTGCTTCTAGTTGGGCCTTGTCTCAGAAGGTCATATGTAGTACATCCAGGAAAGATTTTCTGGGGGAACTTAAGAGAGAGATAATGTAACGGAAAATGACCCCTCCCTCCATCCAGTACACTTTACGTTCTTAGTTGGTCAGGTAATACTTCTTGCCCCAGTTCTTGTTGCTTCTGTATCTTAAGAGAGATCACTCTTAGAATGGTCCTGACCAGTGGCTGTTGATGTAAATAAATCTGCCTACCAATCCTGAGCATCACCTTGGTATTTGCCATTGCAAAATAATAATTTTATTTGTATTTCAGCAGAGTGGGTAGAATATAGTGTGAAAATTTGAAGTTAGAGGGTTGTGAAAATTGTTTGAGGGGGTCCTTCAGGCTGGATCTTTTTGACTCTAAGACGTCGTCTTCCTTTTGTTCCCAGCTGAGGGCAGCTCCTGGTGTCATGCTCAGTGTCCTGTTTTCCACGTATCATGGAAAGGACTCTCTTCTGCAGCTAGCAGTAGACCTGTCCCACATGGAGAGAGTTAGTGATCTGGCTCACAGGAGTATGCACTTCTGGCTGAGTGACCTGAGCTGGGTGTGGAGGGGAAGAGTAGCTGAGGTAGAAGTCGTTAACCACAGTAAGTTCGAAGAAATCACAGGCATCACCTTTATTCTTTCTGTAAATTACTGTTACTTTCTTTGTCAGTGGTTTAATTTTCATCAGAAGTGATCCTTTTGGCTTCTGCATCATCCACGTCAACCCTTTCCTATGTCTTCACAACTTTCCAGGAGGCCATCCAGCCTCCCTACAGTCACTTTAGTTTCATCTTTGGGGAACTTGTTCAGCAGCCACTTGCATCCTGGTAGATTTCCATGAGCAGATGCACTTCTGGGTCATTATTATCAGCACAGTTTGCCTGGTTTGTGGATTTTCTGTGGGTCATTCTGAAGCAGTTTTTGTAAGTTAAGCTGTGTCTTTTTTCCCTTTAGGACCCCACGCACCTTGTATGTGAGGGAGAGGGTCACCTGAAGAATACACACTGGGAGTCACGTCTTCAAAAAGATGATATCCTCACAGGATGAGTCTTCAACATGGAAATGGCACCCAGATCTCCCTGCTGATTTGGTTCTGCAATTGCAGTCTATCCTGTCAGAGCGGTCACTGTTAAGGGATGAGGAAGCCACAGAATTGAAGAGCCAATATGCGAGTCTCCCTCAACACAAGAAACTTCCAAAGGGGGAAAGGTAAGAAGATATTGAGGAAAAATTGACTGCCAACTCAGTCCTTGAACCTATGGAGCAGATGTGAGAGAATCTTCAGGTCACAAGTCTCTTTGGCTCAGGTAGGTCATAATCTGTCCTCTATGACTCTTGGTTACCATGGCAACATCCAATGCAGTAGAGCCAGACAATGCAGCCAGACAAGAAAAAGAACAGACAACCACAGGATCTATTCCCTTCCTCACAAACACTGTGACCACACACCACAAAGCCTGAAGCATCCCTTCTGAGACCAGAAGGAACAATAGCACAGGATGAGGGTTACTTTCTGCTGTGGTTGAGGTATTTGAGATCACTCCTGTCCTCAGAGGCCTCCTTTGAGGAGATCCACATAAACATTCTTGTCTCAACAGACTGTAAGTGCAACAAGAAGATATTGAGGGGAAAAGTCACTGCCAAACTCAATCCTTGAACCTAGATATGAGAGAATCTTCAGGTTCCAAGTCTCTTTGGCTCAGGTAAAGTCATAATCCACTTGTGTCCTGATGATGCAAAAAACAAAACCTTCCACCCTGGTAGAGGTTAGAAATTCTGAGTTTGTGTAGCCTGAAACAAAGAATAAATTCCAAAGGACAAAGGAGGTTACAAGTAGAAAAGTTCACTGCAGACTAGAAATAACTGCTGAGTCAGCAAAATATTTCCATCAGCACACTCTACAAATGGACTTCTCTTCCACCCTCTGGGTCACGATTCCATCTGAATCTACAGGGTGGATTTCAAAGAAATAGCTGTGGCTCAGTCCCACAAGTGACGCCTGGCCACCAGTAACTGTCACGGTCATTATGCATATCCACAACACACTAGAACTTTGTGCTATATCCTATCCTCAAACTGTTAGAAATGCTGGTCATTTATTTGCCATTCCAGTATTTACCTTATGTTTTACTCTTAGTACTTCTTTGCTATCATGAAAACTTTTTCTTAGTTCAATTGTTTTGAAACAATTAATTTTTAATTAATTAGTATTCAATTTTCTGAATATTGCTTAATCTTAATTTTTGTTCTAAGATTTATACTATATCTTTGACTTACAATTTATTTAAAAGACATGGTAT
>NW_004524669.1:7119360-7121157 GCF_000260255.1 Octodon degus | reverse complement strand
AATGTCAGAAGTCATGGACCACAGCTCCAAACCAATAGCATTAACTGGCATCATCCTGAAAGGATACATATCTTCAAAGAAACCTTGACTTGGTATTTTCCTGGGATTCCAGATTCCCTAGTAGTTAGGTAAAAATATGGAACACATCACAAATTTGTGTGTCACCCTTGTGCAGGGGCCATGCTAATCTTCTCTGTATCGTTCCACTCTTTGTATATATGCTGCCGAAATGAGCACCTGGTGAGTTTTGGATAATGTCACAAGACATGATCTTTGAGTAAGGTTCGAAATTCAAATGAAAAATCTCAGAGAAAATTTTGAACAATTAAAAACAAAGTATCTTTATTAGCAGATTTTGCAAAGAACATATTCAAATGAATTCGACTTCCTAAATGAGATAGAGAAAAGGGAGGGGGAAACAGCAAAGTGACAACTGGTTTGCTTCTTGCTTCACTGGTAGAAAACAGCAATTTCTCCTAAGACCACCACATCTGCAAGGGTCACTGCATCACCAGCAGACAGCAGAGTCAGGTTCCATGACTCAAGAGTCACAAGATCAGTTTCTTTACACCAGGAAGTCAGCAACTCAAAGGATTAAGGATCAAGGCTCTGTTTGTTTGGAGGATTAGTGCTTAGCCAAACTCTGATTTGTCCTGGTTTATAAACACAAGGGGTTGGAGTTTTTTTCTGAATTGAATGACATAAGCACTTAATTAAAATGACAGCACATCAAGTGTCAAGCTTTCATTTTCAGTTGATGAAGGTGAAGTTGTCTTGGGTGGTAGGATACAGACAAATCTAAGATATTTAATTGAATTAGTGAAAAAAAGGAAACAAAGCTCTGTAAATAAAATAGCAAGACAGGCTGAAGGGAGGGGAACAGATGGGGGAAGAGGAACAAAGATATGCACAGGTACAAATTCCCCATGATGACTATATATATATATATATATATATATATATATATATATATATATATGAAAGCAGTAGTGCTTGGCACTTGGTAGGCACGCACATATGTGGTGATGCATAAATGAAAAAAAAAAGTGAAGCAAGCACAGGTGAAGTGTTAAAAGAAAGACAATGACAGAGGAGACCATGGATCTGAGGAGAGAGCTGGTGGGAAGAATCCTTGGACCAAGTTTGCCACAGTCAGTGAAACTGGAGATGTGGATAATTAAAACTCATTAGTAATATGTTTTGTGCTGGAATTTAATCCTCAAATTTCAGCAAAGATAAAAACTGTCTGGGTGTGCTCAGAAAGTGGACCATGCGCTGCATGTGCAAAGAGAACTGCATTCCTCCAAATATGGGAATCAAGACACACATGAAACTCAGGCTTCATCAGGAGGAAGAAGTCATGTGAAACAAGGGTCATCAGAGCAGATGCACTGAACTGATGCTGACAAGTACTTGGATTTTTCCATGAGGAAAGAAGAGTCAAGTCTGTTCATTGCATATGAAAAATAAAGACAGTCAGCCTCTGTATTTCAGGTTCTGCATCTGGTGAGTCAATCAACAATCAAGAAAAATACTCAAAAATTTGCATTTCTACTGAACATGTACAAGATTTTTCCTTGCCATTATTTTTTTAAACAATACAGTATAATTATTTCTATGGCACCTGTATGACATTGCATGTGGTATTGTAAGTATTGTAGAGACAATTTAAAGAATATGGGAGGATTGTGTATGTTATGTGCAAATACTACATCCTTTTCCATAAAGGTCCTTAGCATTTGCAGAATCTGTCATCTCTAGATTTGGGTGTCCCCTGGGGATCATGGAACCAACTCC
>NW_004524669.1:7115608-7116117 GCF_000260255.1 Octodon degus | reverse complement strand
GAACTAACACACTAAGGACAAGTACAAATTTAATGAAGGTAAAGACAGCAGAACATATTTCTCACAAATAACCAGAACTTCAACCACATGAACACTACATCCTTTAAACTAGTCACCTGGAGAAGCCATGCAAATCCCAAATGCACTTCCCTTGCTTCACAATCACATTTCCTTTTGGATTGACTTGTAGTAAACAAATCACACTCTATACCCTAATAGAGAAGACCATGGAAAGAAATCACAGAAGAGAAGACTCAGACCAGCACCCCAGAAATCACCAAAGATCTTCATCTAGGCACCTCAGTACAAGTGCTCCCTCAAGTGACCCAGAGAACTCCATGTGTTCATCAGTAACCAAGGAAAAAGGAATTTCAGGAGTGTGTGGAGAGCTTCCTGCTACCCTGCACCGGCGGGACCAGTCCCAGCCCAGGCGCAGCGTGGGCCGGACCCTCTCCCGCTCCTTCGGGCCGCCCCCCACCACTCCGCCGTACCTCCCCACCCCTCCCGCC
>NW_004524669.1:7114894-7115508 GCF_000260255.1 Octodon degus | reverse complement strand
GAACTAACACACTAAGGACAAGTACAAATTTAATGAAGGTAAAGACAGCAGAACATATTTCTCACAAATAACCAGAACTTCAACCACATGAACACCACATCCTTTAAACTAGTCACCTGGAGGAGCCATGCAAATCCCAAATGCACTTCCCTTGCTTCACAATCACATTTCCTTTTGGATTGACTTGCAGTAAACAAATCACACTCTCTACCCTAATAGAGAAGACCATGGAAAGAAATCACAGAAGAGAAGACTCGGACCAGCACCCCAGAAATCACCAAAGATCTTCATCTAGGCACCTCAGTACAAGTGCTCCCTCAAGTGACCCAGAGAACTCCATGTGTTCGTCAGTAACCAAGGAAAAAGGAATTTCAGGAGTGTGTGGAGAGCTTCCTGCTACCCTGTGCCGGCAGGACCAGTCCCAGCCCAAGCGCAGCATAGGCAGGACCCTCTCCCACACCCTCGGGCCGCCTCCCACCACTCCACCTTACCCGCCCCACCCCTCCCGCTGAGTAGGAATTTCTGCCTAGTTCCGGGAACCCCCAGACGCAATCCTAGACCAGGTCTGCAGCAGGAAGGAGCTGAGCACAGCAGCCAGACCTAAGCCAGACGCA
>NW_004524669.1:7092418-7095765 GCF_000260255.1 Octodon degus | reverse complement strand
GAGAGGAAGGAGGACAAGAGGAAAATATTCCCAAGAGAAAGTGTCCTAATCTTAACTCTGAAGGATGAAAAGGAAGAGCTCTGCTGTCTAAGTACAGAAGGACATGAAAGAAAGTACATGGAGGAAACAATGGAAGGGGCAAAGGTGAGGAAAACTCAAATCTATAGGAGAATCTAAAGAAAATGTCACATGACTGAGGCAGAGTCTAGATGAAATGCAAAGCAGGATTGAACCTGAGGGTTAGAGAAGCCAGTAGGAAGGGTGGTGCATGCTCTGCTCAATTTGTGGACCAGGATCACTGAACTAGGCAGATGGAAGTGGGAACCAAGAACTGTGGGCACTTATCTTTAAAAGGGTTAGAAACAGCAAAGACTCCTGAATGATGAAGAGGCAGATTGTACAGGGAAAGATTGGTTGAATCCCACATCCTTGCAGTACAAGAAGTCAGAAAGAAGGGAAAACATAATCTCTACTCTTCATCTAATTTGCTAGAAGTCGGTGCTGCTAAACAGAAAGCTAAACCAGCAAAGGAGAAGGAGCAGGTGTTGGGGAGGCTGCCCAGGAAGGAGATGAGACTGGCCTTCAGTTTATATGACTGTGTGTTTGTATTGTATCCTGTTGCTGTCCATACCTTAACAGATATTAATGCTCTGCTGAGCAGTCTGGGTGAGAACGAAGGTGTGGGAGTCCTAAGAGTGATGAGTCACACAGCAGAACATGTAAACAGAGAAAGGGGAAGACATAAGAATAGAACTTGAGACTACAGAAGGGGTAGGGGATGTTGATGGGGGTGAGGAAGGAAAAAGACAAAATCCTAGCAACTATTATTATTGGACAGAATTATTATTATTAGACAGAATCCTTAATAATCCAAATGTCCAACTCTGAATGGCCAAGAGTGTCACAGTCTGCAGAGGTCAAATAAGATCCAGATGGAAGGTGACAATTCAGTTAGTGCCTCAGCAAGAATTTGTCTCTGTTCCAGCAGTGGTGGTGGAAATACTACAGGGTGAAAAGTGCATAAAATAAAACAAAGATGGGGCAAAAATGTAGTTTCCAAAGAGCTTGGTTGTAAAAGAATTAGATAGAACAAAGTCTTGTAAAGAAGCATTTGCTTGTTCTGACCTAAAATATCTGCCTGTTGAAGGAAAGACGTGATAAGAGGCTCACAGTTAACCACGCAGGAGAGAAAGGTGGTTGCTGCGTGGAGCAAGTTCCCAGGTGGGTGAGAGTACAGCAAGAGCACAGGAAGAAATATCAGAAAGCTTCTGCCATTTGACTTCCCCTCATACCTTGGGCTGTCTGCACACTGTGGAGAGGGACTCAGAGCATCCCATGGCCTGCCCCAAGGTACTTAGCCATGAAAGGCAACAGACACTCAATGTCTTCAACCAAGAGCATGTGCTTCAGCTATGATGTCAGTCTCGTGACACCACCAGTGCATCTCAGCTATCTCCTCATCTGCCTGGGGCTCTGGCCCACTCTGGAGCATCCAGGGAACACTGTGTTCCCCTTCAGGCAAAAACCCAAACTACTGGTGTTCCTCTGTGGGGCTCCCACATAGTGCCCAGCATTTAGAAAGCTGCTTGAAAAAAACAATTCCCAGTACATTTTAGCCACATCACAGGAAAAATGGAAGAGCCCACTCCCAGGACCAGTGCATGGAAAGATATCTCTGGGAAATAACTGATTTTTCAGGACCAGAAACAAAGACTTCATGTTGTCCTCAGATGTTAAGAACAGAGAGGAGAGGGAGATGAAGAAACTTGACAGATATGTTCTTTATATTAAACTCATAAAAAAGAACTATAATTTCTCATTGTCAAATGAAAACAATAGAAGTGGGGCAGGTGGATTGGTTCTCTAAGGGTATACACCTAAGAAACTCAAAATCAAGTCATGAACCTGGATTTCTAGGACTATTTCTGCCATCCTGAGGCAATACAAGTATAACAAAAGGGGTTTTCAGAGAGAGAAAAGTGGCTGGATTTTCTACTAATGTGGACAATCTACACATAGGCCACTTTCCCCTACTTGAAGAACAGACTGGGAAGTGACCTCATTGTCTACCTACCATACCAGAAATTTCTAGAGTCGATGACAATTAGCTGAGACTGTATTATCTTGGAGCCTACAGTGCCTGGGAAGCACTGGTTAGAATGTGGAGACCACGACATCTCTGGACCTTAAGGAGCAATCTGCAGATGCTCTGACAGCAGCCTCCTGAGATGGGCTTCACTGTGGTAAGGCCACAGCCACACCCAATTAGCCCTGAGAAGGCTCATAGTGGCCTCCCAATCCAGCATCCTGCTGTCATATGGAGAAATACCTGAGTACAGCCCTTTGCCAGAGCACTATCCACAGGGACCCCAGCGACATGGATGTCATCAGAAATGGAAGCTCAGGTTATGTGTGGGATGGGATGGGAGAGGCAGTCAGAGGATGCTGGTCAGGACAGTGTGTATTCCAGAACTGCTGTCCAGGACCTACCTGCAGGGAAGACAGATCCTAACCAGCCCCAACCAGCCCTTGTTGACTTACTAGGTGGTTCTGAGGTAGGAGAAGAGGAGGGGAGGAGAACACACCACTGCAACACAGGCTCTGACTGGTCCCTGACATGAATAAGAGACTCAAATAGACTGGAGCAACACCTGCGACCTGAGGATCTTGGAGGACTTTGTAGCATTCCCACTCTGAGATTCATAAGGATGAGATTCATGGCTCTGCTCTTCCTGGCAGCTCTGCTGTGGGTTCACGTCGGTGCTGGTAAGAATGACCCTGAACTGGTCCTCATAGTCCTTCTCCCTCCTGTTCAAGCCCCAAAATTCTGGCCCTGCCTTCATCCCTCTCTCCCCTCTTCAGCAGCAACAATTCTTCCAAGCAGTGTCTGAGGCTCACAGTGTCTCCCCCTGGATGCCCTCCACAAGGATCCTCAGCCCACTGGTCAGGAGCCCAGAGTCCCATTTCCTCCCTGTCCCTGCTTTGCCCACTCTCCTTCAGGCCCTCTGGCACCTTCCTCCCATCAGTGAGACAAGAAATTTCCCTCTGCTTCGACTTTTCCTGTCCTCATTCCCATTCCCCACCCCACTCTTTCACCTGCCCCCTGCCAACCACCCTCCTGCCCAACGGTCATATTTGTCCCTTTAGTCTATGTCTTCACTGCAGTCTTATTAATATCCTAGAATAGTGAAGATTCTTATGTTTTATTGTACTGAGTCCTGTAGTTTCCTTCCTAGCACTATCACAAATGTAATTCAGTAATTACTAAGTAATTATGTTGATTCCTCCAAAGGCCCCATTGACTGTCACCTGCCCCAAGCAAAGATTAGCTATCTCTCCTACAGTTA
>NW_004524669.1:7072861-7080512 GCF_000260255.1 Octodon degus | reverse complement strand
GAATGATTTGTTCTAATGGTGTTTGTAAATAGGATCACAAGTCCACTTCTTGTACAGCAATTAACCACTGAGAAGAATATATGTAGTGTATTATTTGTTGAAACTGTACTTCTGATTAGATTTGAAACTGTCTCATTGCTATCTGTTTATCAATAAAACTTTGGAAAAAAAGTAGGAGGAGAATGGGCTCTGCAGAGTGAGTTGGACTGAGTAAAAAGGAAGGAAAAAATAAAAATGCACCCTAGCGTGTAGGTGTGAAATTGTGAAAAGGCACTCAGTGAGCTCTTGATGGCAACTATCTCTTTTTATATTTCCCATGTTGGTGTCACATCTGGGTCACCCTATCAAAAACCTTCTTGAGTTCTGAGAGAAGCCCATAGGCAGGGCTTGGAGAACAGTCCTGCATCTGTGCTCCAGAATTTTGTCACACCTCCCTTCCATACCCTAACTTCCTCATTGCCAGGCAGCAAGACCCATTAGCTAGGGAAAGCTAACCTAACCTTTTGCAGACAATAACCCAGAATATAAGGACTCAAGCACCATCTCCTGTAGCACCCAAAGAGAATAGCTCCAGATGGGAGGGAAATGGGCAGAAGCCAGTCTTTGGCATGGAGTCATTGGGAAACTTAGGATGGCAATGGCTCTGTCATCTTTAATACCTGGCTTCAAGATCATTCTGTCTTGTTTATCACCATTTCAATCACAGAGATGGGAAGGTGTTAAGTCAGCTTCACGTTGCTGTAATGAAATATTGGGATAAGGAGAAAGGTTTATTTTGGCTCATGGTTTTGCAGGTCCAGCCCAAGAGCAAACAGACCAATGCTTTCAGCCTCTGGAAAGGATGTAGGATACCAATGGCAGAGAGAATATAGCAGAGAAAATTTCTCATCTTATGTGCTGGGAAGCAAAGAGAGACCAGAAGAGACCTAGATCCTACAATCCTGGGCATTTACTTATGATTCTTTGGAGGAATCTTTAACATTTAAGCAGTAAAGAAGGAACACAGAAGAGATTGCTTGGAGACTTGTGTGGGCTACACTAGAAGGTGATGTGTTATTGGCAAGAGATCAGTCCTATAGCCACACTCAGTTGTAAGGGCTGGGGAACAGCTAACGGGAAAGTGATCCAAATGAAGGTTGAGATTCCTGCAGCAATTTCTGCCACAGAACAGAGTGAACAAATAAACAGGTGCCTGTTTATTATCTATCATTGTGGAAGCTGGAAGTTGGCCATGGTGTCCTAGGGATAGGTACAAAAGAACACTCCCACCCCAGTGTTCTGGGGCCTTTGAGGGTAAGAGGAGACTCAGAATTCTCCACCACTCCCATGAATGTGTTCAGAGGAGAGATCAAGAGCCAGGGGGCTGCACAGGGGGCTCCAGGCCAGATGAGATAGTTGACAGTGTGGGCTACTTGCAGTACCTAAAGTAACCACCATTCTTTGAGGGGTTGCAGTGAAGCTGAACTTCATCTAAATGGAGACCAGCATACCCTGCATCCATGGAGGCCTCAGAAAAGTTCTGCCTGTCCCATCTCACTTCCCCCAAGATCCAGAATCAGACCCTGCCCTTTTGTGTCTCCCTTGCAAAGTGTCTACTGGGAAGAAAAAAGAAAATAAAGTTTTAAACTAACTAAAAGAAACTTTAATAAAGAAATGTACTCAACATGTCATTACTAGGGAGGAAAGGCAAGCTTGGCAATACATATTTGGAAGCTCTGTTTTAAGAAAAAAAAACCTATCAAGTCCTGACTACTCAAGAAGCTATTGTTTCTAAAGATAAACCCAAAAGGACCAGACCCATCATGAAGAAAATCAACAACAGTTATTTCTGCTACATTTATTAAAACTTCAGCTTCAATTCTTAAAAGTTCAGAAAAAGGCACAGACAGCAATAAAGAATAATAAATTAAGAAAGGCCAGCCAGGTAGCTCAGCACTAAAATGCCTGCTTAGGCAGAGTGCAACGCCAGGAGTTTGATCTCAAGCATGCTGTGCTAGCCCCACCCCTGGGGCACGCTGAGATGGTGATTTAGACTGGGCGTGGTAACAGGTGCCTATAATCCCAGCAGTTGGGAGGCTGAAAACAGGAGGATCACTACGAGTCCGATCTGTGTAGTGAGACCCTGTAGACCCTGTAGACCCCGTACTAAATGCACAAAATAAAAAAAGAATAAGGTAAGCATGATTAATATTACTGAAGTCCTCAGTAAACCAAGAAACAGCATATGGAAACCATACTTTTTTTTTTTTTTTTTTTTATAAATTCCCTGTAAGTCTGAAGTTATTTCAAAAAAAAAAAAAAAAAAAGAGTAGGTAAGGCATATTATAATTAGCTTCTTTTTGCCATTCCACAATGTGTACCTATGTCAAAACTTCATGTTGCCGGGGAGATAGCTCAGCAGCTGAAGCACCTTCCTGAGTTTGATCCCTGGTACCACAAAAAAAAAAAAAATCACATCATGTGCACAATAAAAATAAGTTTGTCTGTTAATAAAAAATAAAATACTACGTAAAAATAATAGTGAAATCAGGCAATTCCACACGAAAATATTTTCAACTCCTCTTGCAGAATGAGAATGTCAGGCGTCAATCAGCTGGGGATGGGATGCTGAACACTTCAGCCGGGGCACGTATACTGCAGTCGTCCAGTTCTTCGGCTTCCTCCTGGCCCCCCGGCGCTGAGGTGGAGGGACGCTGTTACTCACTGTGGGGCGTACGCTGCAGCTTGCCTCACTCCAGCACCGCCTGGCTCATTGTGCTACTTAGTTGGCCCCTGTGAGCAACGAAACCTGCAGCCTTTTGCTCCAAGATCTTGTCTGGACATTGCCAAGTAAGAGAGGTGGAATGTGTGGGATCCCTAAGAATTCCTTCTCTCTAGAGCACACAAAGGAGGAGAGCTGGTTATGTTCTTCTCATAGACTTATCCTGAAGCTCCCTGGAACTCAGCATTGCACCTGGAATCCAGGACTGTGAGGAGTCCTCTACATGGAGCTCTAGAGAAAGCTCCTTGAAGCTGCGCATAATACATCCTTTTCTCTCTGAATTCCCTGTGATATCCACCCCAAGGTGCTGTCATGATTAATTTTACACACTAGCTTATCTGGACCACAGTACGCAAAGGTAGTCCAACATTATTCTGGATATTTCTGTGAAATGTTTTGCTTACTTTCTTCCTTTCTTTCTTTTTTCTTTTTTTTTCTTGCAGTACCAGGGATTGAACTCAGGACGCTGCGCTTGCCAGGCAAGCATTTATTCTACTGAGCTATCTCCCTGGCCTCTGTGAAATATTTTGCATGCAATCAACATTAAATTGGTGGACTGTGTGGAAAGCAGACTGCTTCATAATGTGAGTGGGCCTCCCCAGTCAGCTGAAACCTTGAATAGAACAAAAGATTGTTGCCACCAACCAAAAAGGAACTCTGCCAGCAGATTGCCTCTGGACTGGAACTGCAGGTTTTCTTCCTGTTAGCCTCCATAATCACTAAAGCCAATTTCTTCAACACACATGCACATGCACACACACACACATGCACACACACATGCACATGCACACACCAACTTGTTCTGTTTCCCAGGAAAACCCAGACTGATACAGATACTGATTAGTTATGATGAGAGAGACTTAATGTTACATAGACCCGATACTCATAATAAAGCGGAGTCCACCCTTCTGCCAGGGAGCTGTGTTTGACAGCAGACAATGGAGCTGTGTTTGAGACCCAGCTCTGTGACTTACTAGCTGTGTCATTATGGGTCCATCTCTTAAATGCCCTTGCCTTGTTTTCTTCATCTACTACTAAGGGTAGTAACAGCACCTATCTCCCTGTGGTATTAAGAGGATTAAGTGAGATTTAAATTTGTATTGACGACGGTGCTTGGTATGTGCAATGTTCTCTATGTCTGTTAAAGAAACAGAATTGGAGTTTTTAAAACTTCCACCCCACTTCTGTGACTGCCCCACACCCCTACTGACAGAGATGGAAGATCAAGGGCATCAGGGAAGAGTGGCATTGTGGGCACATTCTGTGCAGAGGAGACCACCACACAGCAGGGTCCAGTGACAGTCAGAGACACACAGACAGCCGGGTCCTGGAAATACGCACTATTCACCCTAAGAGACGCAGAGCTACATCTACTCTTTGGAGTCTGCTACCCCTCTAGCACCCAGAATGGAAGACAGCACTAAGATGGGGGAGCGAGGAACACATTGTGCACAGGACAGGTGCAAAGTGCATCCATCAGGGTTTTGGCAGAAAACAGATGGCACACTCTGAAGACCTTTTTGAAGATAGATAGATAGATAGATAGATAGATAGATAGATGATAGATAGATAGATAGATAGATAGATAGATAGATAGAAAGATGCAAGTAAGGATTAACAATAGGGAGCCATTAGTGTCTCTATCTAAAACTGAACCTGCAGGCAGAGGAAAGTGTTATCTGAGAGCAGTGGAGAGATGAAGTTCTGGAAGAGGGGCCACCAGACACCAATTATAGTCCTAGAGGAGCACACCCATTGCCATACCATGTTGCAGTAATTGTCTGAAAAACTAGTTATTCCAAAAACTGATCAACCCAAACAACATCATTTCTTATCCCACAGTTGCTGTGGCTCAGGGGGACAAGGACCTCTCACTGAGGGTCTCTGACAAGGCTGCAATCTGCAATCGAGATATCTGTTAGAAATGAGTCAGAGTCAGGTGTGAAGGTGTATGCCTGGAATCCCAGCACTTTGAGAAGCTGAGGCAGAAAGACTGCAAGCTTAAGTCCAGCCTAAGCAAATTAAGAACTTAATGAATCCCCATCTCTACATAAAAAATGAGAAGAACTGGGGTGTAGCACAATGTGAAAGCCCTAGGCTCAATCCATAATACCACAATGAAGGAGGAGGAAGATGAGAAGGAGGAGGAGGAGAAAGAGAAGAGGATGAGGAGGAGGTTGAGAAGGAGGAAGAAGAGGAGGAGGACAGAAGAATCAGTCGGTCTACCCCATGCTGAGAGAGAACTACATAAGGGCATGAATTCACAAAGTGGGCATCACCGGGAACTGCTGGGAGTCAACTGACCACACATACAAAACAGGGAGGGAACAGAAATAACATGCCTGGACCTCCCTCTCTACCCTTTCATCCCCCAACAGTTCTCTCATTAACCAAACTTGTCTAAGAAGCCAGAGCCCAAGGGGACCCAGGTGAAGCAGTTCACCAAGGCAATCATCCTTCCCAACCAGGAAAGAGATGGCCAGATTTGGGGTGGGGGTAGTGGGGACAGAGGGACAGAGGGACAGAGAATGAGTAGCACATGAGAAAAACGTATATCTGCAAATAGATGCTCATCTTGGAGTTCAGATACCTTAATAGACAAGACATCACATAGGATGACCCCTCAGCCAGCCATATACGTACTGGGTATCTCTTTTCTTCAATGCTCATATGCAGTTCTTTCCTGGGCCCTATAATCTATAGTAGCATTGCACCTAGACCTTGCTATAAAGTAATGAAATCTCTATATAAAACAAATGTCCTTACTTTCTACCTCATCTCTATTTGTAAGAATAGCAGCCTCTTTAATTCCCAAGGCCAGGAGGAGGATTGGGAGAGATAAGCAGTGACATTTGAAAAGTAAATCGCCCAGAGCAGACTTTGTGACAGTTCTAGTGTTGATGTCAAAGTTCTAATTCCCTCTTATATAACCTTGTGTAAATAGCATAAGTTGTATGGCGATATCTGAGGGCTTCTCCCCATATAGTGCCCACACGCGCCCACACCCCCAGGGCACTGATGTCTCAAACTTTCTCCTGTCCCTTCACCTCTCCCATTGCATGTAATGCTCCCTGTAAGGCTCCAGGTGCAGACCCTCAGTTTTCACTGTAACTCTCAGCTATCTTTCACACATTTCAGGTGGAAAAATTGAGGCGCGTGATTATTCCTAAAGTTACTCAACCCAACCCAAACAGTAATACAGAAGGTTATTGTGAGGTCTTTTGACTTCAGAGTACATACTCCTTCCCTTCTTCTGATGGTACCTTGTTATATACATGCTTCTCCATGATTCTGAAATCCAAAAAGATCTGAAAACCAAAAGTTCTTTCACAAATGATTTGGTGGGGTGGAAAAATTCAATGAGTGCTTAGTTCATTTGGTTAAAAAAAAAAAAAGACTCAAATTAACATATGCTATTTGTATTCCTTCTTTAGTTCATTTTCTAGGAATAGTCATAAGTTCTATCAATGAAATATAATGTTTGACAGTGGCATGACATAATATATAATCTAATATTTTCTAAAATTAAAAAAATACTACTCCAAAATAAATCTGGCCCCAAGAGTTTCAAATAAGGGATTATAAACCTGTATCTTAATATTTTCCTTTGTTTTTCCAAGTTTCTGCCACACTAGAAGCTCTGTAAGGACCAGGATAGCCGCTTTCTCACCTTGGGCTTCCAGAGCCAAGCCCAGTGGGCAAAACATAAGCACTCAGGAAATATCTATATTAAGAGCATTACCTTAGTCTATTTCACAACTTCCCTGGGAAGTTGAGGTCAGGGGGAGACAAATCCTATTCTCTAGAGAGAATTTAAGGCTGAAAAGAGAAAAGCAACTTGTCAGAGATAGAGATTAAGTGTAAATTAAGTCAAGACCACATTCTGGTTCCATAATCCAGCAAAATCTCCAGCTAGATAAAGATGAGAGAGCAGATATTTCTCTGTGTTTCAGCCACCTGTTAATTTAGGACTCTGGGCTAGAAGGTGCAGCGATCTACCTGTCAGCCAAGACCTCCATGCCAGGGGTCAGCTCCAGTCTCTCTGTCCTCCTAAGTGTTTCGCGTACGTTCATATCTGACTTCATCTCCATCATCCTCCTATCCAAGGGAGCCATGACACATAGATGACAAATGAAATTCTAGCATGTTTCAAGCTATTACAGAATACTGTCATGTGTGTGTGATGAAGCCAGAGCTCCAAGTTCAGACTTTGGGAATCCCAGATCAAGGAAAAATTCCTGAGAGTGCTCTGCCTTTCTGTATGGCCACATCATAAGTCAGTCCCCTCCAAGAAAGAAGCAATGCCACTTCCAGTGAGCTCCTACCTTCCTTTGGCCAGCTTTTCTCGTAAATATAGGCTCCTATTAATTGGGACTAGAACTAGAGTGACAGGGGCCTGTGTGGGGCTGGAAAGTCCTTCCTAGAGGATGGATGACTTCAAGATCCAGGGACAACTCCAGAGAAGACACAATGTCCACAAGCCCTTCCCCTCTCGAGTAAAGATCAGCCAGTCTCCAAATGTCATGCTTGTGGCTCCTGGCAAAAGAAGCTCGTTTAGGGTCTGAGGAAACCTTAGTGCCTGCACTGAGCCCCATGGAGGCTGATGCAGGAGGTAGACAACGTGCTCTCCTGAGTCCCCAGCCTCCTTCTGGAGAGACTGACTCTTACACCAGTGCCCTCAGCAGACCCACTCCAGAGTCTCTCCAAAATGAAACGTCTTCTGTCTACTACAGTCCCCAAGACCCCAGGAATGTGAACCCATGCAGCAGATGGGATGGGGAAGGAAGCAGTGCCTGGAAGTTAGCAGGGAAAGGCTCCAATCCTGGACAGTCCTACAAGGACACCAGCTTTACATTGTTGATTTAGCAGGGGGCAGTCTGGAGGGAGAGG
>NW_004524669.1:7069158-7072761 GCF_000260255.1 Octodon degus | reverse complement strand
AAAAAAAAAAAGTACTCAGGACTGGAGTCTTCACTCCAAGTGCTAATCAGAACCAGTTCTGCCCCACCATCACCACTTTCAATTTTAATTATACAACTTAGACCTCTAACAACTTGTAGAAGACACCCATGGAATTAATCTCTTTTCATAGGAATCTTATGGGTAGTCAAGGTCTGTAAAAGACAAGAGAGAAAGGAATTTGATTTAGACAGCAAAAAAACTTCTGGTGGACCCCTTGGTAGCAGAGATTGTTCTCCCATCCGCCCATGGCCGTGTCCTGAGATTAGAGTTCTTGGGACTCCACACAACTCCAACTGGATCCAGCTTAACCCTTGCACCCTCCCTGTCATGGCCAGTGTTCCGTCCTTTGCAGGTGACCCAGAGGCTGCTTCGGACCCAGGATCAGTGAATGGTGAGTCCAAAGAGGCCAGAGAAGTATCAGGATACAGTGGGAAATACCTGGAGGAAGCAGAGAGAGGCTCAGGGACTCCGCTTAAAGTGAAGTAATCATTCTTAGAAAATTATTCTCAGGGCCGGAGAGATAGCTTAGTAGAATAAGCACTTGCCTGGCAAGCGCAAGGGCCCGAGTTCAATCCCCAGTTTCATCAAAAAAGAAAAAGAAAAAGAAGAGAAAATTATTCTCTTTTTCCTTAAATTGCAATGCCCGGAACAATCAGGGAAAGCCTTTGAAGGAATAAGAGGCTTGCAGCATGCTAAATCCCTACAAGAAGTGGTTGAGAGTGTGGCCTGAAGCCAGACCACAGCCTCCCTGCTCCCTGCTGCCTGCTGCCTGCTGCCTGCTCCCTGCTCCCTGAGGAAAATAGGCTTCATTCACTTTCTCACCCTTTGCAGAACCCCACAAGGCATTAGCTGCCAAAAAGGAAAATGCAAAACAGCCAGGCTTAGCCAGTAAAACACTACTAAAGCCATCAAGCAATAAGAGATCCAGTTTTATAGGTAAGTCTCTGTCAATAGCAGGTCTTAGCTGGACATGGTGTTGCTGCCTATAATCCCAGCACTTGGCAGAAGGATCCCTGTGAGTTCAAGGCCATCCTGGGCTACATAGCAAGACCCTGTGTCCAAAAACCAAATAACAACACTAACAAAAACAGCAGGTTCTTGAACTCCAATGCATAGAGACCAGGATCCGTGGGGTCAGCTGCATGGAATAAGACAAACCCAAATTCCTAAGGTGAGTGGAGGAAGTTGTGTGTGCTGTTACATACAGAATTTCTGGGGTCGTAACTATGTGTACTAGCCCACCAGCCTTCCCATGAGAAAGAAGTTGGTTCCCTCAGCAAAGGGGTGCTCATGGTGCACACAACTGGAGATAGTTTTCATACATTGAAGCAACTGTTATGTTGGGGTGACTTCTTTCTATCCTGAATTAGAATATATCCTAGAAAAAGGTCAAGAGGGAGCAGAAATGATTAAGGAAATCAAAGACTCAGTGGTGCAAAACATTGAAGCTCTAAAACAGAAAGGTAAAGGTGAGTGAGCCACCAGGTGAGGTCTGTGAGCCCCCGTAGAAGCATCGCCATTCCACCCTTGGGACCAGCCTCCTTGGCCAACCCCTACCCCTGGGATCTGAACCAGCCACAGCTCCTGCATGTTCAAGCATCTCCAATTTCTCATTTTGCCCCCTATGTAGCAGGGACTCAGTTGGTATGGAGGGCAGATGATGGCATTGGAGAGGAGCAAAAGAATGTGGTTGGTGCCTGGGGCCCTGAAAGCCTTATTTATAGCTTCCTTCCTCCTTTTTCTCCCCCAACTCCTCTCTTCTTTCTTTCTCTTTCCTTGTCTCCTCTCATCTTTCTCTCATTTTTTCTACCTCTGTCCTAGATACCATCCATGACATCAAGGATAAGCTTGAATGGGGACTAAAGATGTAAAGAAAAGCTAAGATATGATGCTCAGCAGGAGCAGGATCGAAGTCTACAACACACAATCAAAACAAAAACAAAAAATTTCACTATTAAACTGAAAGCATCCAGCTTGCAGTGTGTGTGTGTTTCCTGGCTAAGTGGTGGAATAAGAAGTCTGGCCAGAACCTAAAGAGACAAGGAGCTCCCTGGGAGGCCTCCTTCAGCAGCCTTGCACTTTCCCCTGAAACTCAGGCTCCAAAGTTAGCCTCCCCCAAAAGCACAGGCTACAGGAACCTCTTTGATTCCCATCTCAGCCTTCCCCTGTGTCTGCAGGAGCTAAGCCTCAGTTTCTAGCTGGTCACCTCCTCACTCCTCACTTTCTTGTCCAGCGCTGTTTTATTGAGCATCATGGTGTTAAGTGTGACTTTCTCATTGCCATGGTATTGGCTCTAGGACCCCCAGCTGGAATTCACAGACCTGAAGTATCCCCACATTCCTTGGAGAATTTCTGATATATGGAGCTTTGCTATATCTTGTCCCCTCCCTGGGATTTACTATGAGCTACAAAAGCCAGATTGAGCCCAGTCAACCCCAGGGCCATCATTCATTCCCTACCCTATGGAGGAGAAAAATAAAATCTGCGGCAAATGCAGTGCTCAAACCAAAGAGATTTTTCCTCACACCCCATGGAAGATGGAAATGTTTTTATCACTCCCTGGCCTTCCTCCTAAAGGAGATTCACATCTCCCTCACCATTTGGATGTTCACTCTAGGCTCACTTGGAACTTCCCAGACTAGAACACAGTACAACGGCCCTTGAAAGACCCTGTGCTTCTGCTACCAGATTCCGAGGTGCTACAGTTTCCTCTCTGAGTGAATTCTAGGTCCTTTCTGTACCAAACAAAAAATTGAGTGCAACAAGCATAAACAGAACCAAAGTTTCACATTTATTAAAAGTAGGAGGACAGACCCAGTCCTAGCCCAGGTCCGGTGAGTGTGCGGAGAGCTTCCTGCTACCCTGCGCCGGCAGGACCAGTCCCAGCCCAGGCGCAGTGTGGGCCGGACCCTCTCCTAGCCCCTTGGGCCGCCAACCACCACTCTGCAGTGCCTCCCCCACCCCGCCCACAGACTAGGATTTTCTGCCGAGTTCTGGGAGCCCCCAGACCCAGTCCTAGCCCAGGTCCAGTGAGTGTGCGGAGAGCTTCCTGCTACCCTGTGCTGGCGGGACCAGTCCCAGCCCAGGCGCAGAGTGGGCCGAACCCTCTCCACCCCCTCGGGCCACCCCCCACCACTCCGCCGTACCTACCCCACCCCTCCCACCCAGTAGGAATTTTTGCCCCGTCCCGGAGCCCCCAGAACCAATCCTAGCCCAGGTCCTGTGAGTGTGTTCGGAGAGCTTCCTCGTCCTCCTACTTCACCTTGCCCCCTCCAGGCACAGCTCAGGCCTGGCATACACACCTGAGGTGTAATCCTGCAGCTGGAATCCCTGCAGGGGAGAGTGTAGGGAATAGATCTAACCAGCTAGTCCAGGAGCAGAACATCTCACCACAGGGGCACAAGAGGTTCACCCTTAAGGGCAGCAGTGGAAAGGATTGAGCACAGCAGCCAGACCCAAGCCACACGCAGCTCGATAAGTCCTAACTTTATAGAGCTGCACCTGAAGTTCAGTACGTGCGAAGGGTATAACTACAGCAAAGATCTACAACAAAGGTCAGAAGACAGTGCTACACAAAATGAC
>NW_004524669.1:7056672-7057628 GCF_000260255.1 Octodon degus | reverse complement strand
GGTGGCTTTGGTCTGCGCCCGTGAGTATGATCCTTTCGCATCACAGTCTTCACAGGCCAGTTAGCCTGAGCTCCTTTCTTCAATCTCTCCTGCCTTATCCTGGCTTCCATGCCTCTACAGATGACCTTTGTTCCCAGTCCTCCACACATGGCCTCCTGGCCTTCCTGGGCAGGGGAACCAGGGTCCCTCTGGCTTTACCTGTTCTCCTGACCCACCACCCCAACACCATCCCTTCCTTGCTGTGCTCCAGCCTGGCTGACCTCCTTCCAGGGTCTCTGGGCCCTCCAGATGGTTAGGCAGGTGCCTCCTGCACAAAGGTTCCCTGACCAGCACGGGTGGGACTGAGTCCAGTCCATGCTCCGCCTGCCAATCAGTGCACTCTGCCAGGGCTGTCTCTGAGGAGGAAGCGAGGCTGTTTCCAATCCCACAAAAGCACCCTTTGGCCAAGCACTACTCTGCAGTCCACTGAACATCTCAGCCCTTCTTTCTCTGTCCTCTGCCTAGAATGCCTTTCCTCTCCCTGTCCAACTAACATTCCAGTTCTTAACATCACCTAGCCAATGATTCTTTTTCATCTAGCCAGTCTGCTTAGACATAATCTCTGAGAAAAGGCCCCCATAAATATGCAGAACAAAGTAAATCCCTCTTGCCTTGTCACATCATGCTGCATTTCTCCGCTCTGGCACTATCATACCCTGTAACAGAATGTGAGTTTGCTGATACACTGGCATTGTCTGTTTTCCTCAGCACTGACATCCACGGGCTGGCAGAGAGTTTTGCACAATCATTGTGTAGAGGAATAGAGGGAGCAAGGGCTGGGGTCTGAATCTGAGAAATCCCCGGACACAGCCCATAGCCCCTACACCATCCTCCCTAACCACAAAGGAACCTGAGACCCTCTGACCACGGTTGGCCCCTGACAGCAATCTCAGAGAACCCTCAGAAAGCGAGGCAAG
>NW_004524669.1:7043297-7053622 GCF_000260255.1 Octodon degus | reverse complement strand
AACTCTATCACCAAATGTTACACTCACAATGGCCACACTCTCTGCGCCTAGACCTCCCTCACTGCAGTTTTTAAATATCTGCCACCTCTCACCTACTGTCATCTGATACTGATACTCCCTGGCATTAACTCCCAGCATCCCACTAGAGAGTTCACCTGTTTCTATCCCTCCTGTCCTGTGTCAAAGTCCTTCAGCCTCATGTGACTCAAACCTCTATGCCTCAATTTCTGTGCCTCGCTTCCAAGAGATTCAGTGGGGTTAGAGGGTAGAACATGGCATTGGGGAGGAGAAGAAGGGATGGATGGTGCCCAGGGCCTTGGAAACCTCATCCTAATCTCTTCTTTCATTCTAGATCTGACATTTATCAAAATGATAGCCAATAAAACATAATTTCTCAAGGATTTTCTTCTTAAAACTGAAGGAGAATCAACTGAAAAGAATCAACTGGAGACAAAGCCTTTCACTTTGTCATCCTAGAGCCATTAAACTGACAGCATCCAACTCACTGTGTCCTGTGCTCTATGGGGTGGGCACAATGCGCAGCAAGGGGCAGCAGAGCCCTGCCAAGTGCCACAGTGTCCTAGCCCAGGTCACTGCCCAGCCTCAGCCTGCCCACAAGGCAGAACCTCTGGCAAGTCCTTTTATTCACATCCGGCCACACCCACATGTGCCAAGCCTGCTTAGTCCAAATGCCGCTCTAGTTGCCATCAGCTTCCTATTCCCACATGTCTCCTGGTAACATCTGAGCACTTTCAAAACTGAAATCATCCTCTAAAGAACCAGGACTCATCCTCACAGATATAATCAAAACCTATGCCTTGCTATGAGAGCTACTTTCTACTACTTGTAGTAGAAACTCATCCTTCCTGCCTCCTAGTAGTCCACACGGAGCCAAAGTGAACAGCATGGTTAATTACATGAGAGCACAAAATAATGAGCTGCTACAATGGCAACCAGCTCCTGACTAAAAAAACAACTGAGACCCTTAAAATCCTTGGGAGATAATGCATGGGAGCTGTTTATGACTATGTTTTAGATGTGTAAATTATCTTTCTCATCTCTCAAAGGATCTTGGTTGCCTTCACCTGCACCTCTTATTTCCTTCCACCACAGCCCACATCTGCAGCTTGTGCACAGGTAAAGCAGAGAAGCACAATCTGAACTCCTGCCTGCTCCGTCCCCAGGATGGGTGGCCTATCTGTTCTTTAACATCCCCAGAATTCTTGCTCTAAACTGAGCCTCCCCCTCTCTCACCTGCTTGTCTCCCCTTCTTTCTGGGTGTGAGGAGTCTTTGGCATAGGCTCTGTTTGAAAGGAATGAAGAAATGCATGTCTGTCCTCACCACTGTGCCTGATCTCCGATTCACGGACACAAGGGTCATCCTCAGGAGCAGAACCCTCAAAGTGTGCACTGTAATCAATGCTGAGCAGAGCATTTTGCACTTCAGGAGATAGTTGTCCTACTGTGAGCTGCATTTTGTTCCCCAAAAGGACAAGCTGAGATCCCAGTCATCCCCACATCTCGAAATGTGACCTCCTTTGGAAATAAGGTCATTGCTAATGTAATTAGTTGAGGTCACACTGGAGAAGGTGGCCCCTCATCCACTAGGCTGATATCCTTAGAAGAGGGAAACTTGGACACAGACAGAAACTGATGTGAGGATGCACCACAATAGACAACTCTGTGATTAGAGGTTGGGATGATGCATCTATAAGACAAGAAACACCAAGGATTTCAGTCAACCCCAGAAGAGGAGGCAAGGAAAGATTCTCCCCTACAGATTTCAGTGAGAGCATGGTCTTGCTGACCTGTGCATTTTAGATTTTACATGAGACGATAAAGGTATGGTGTCAGTTGGTGACGGTGCATGGTCATGGCAGCCTCAAGAAATAGCCTCATTCCAAAACTCATCCTTTCAGCAGGTGTTATGGTTTTTGCCTAGATGTCCCCACAAAGCCTCATGCAGCCTTAGGTGGGGCTTTCTCAGGGGTAGCCAGATCTAGAGTGTGTGACACTGGGATTGATTCATGATGCAATGATAGGGTCAAAGGCACTAGGATTAAGGGTGTGAATGCTACCCACCTGAGTAGCCCGGATGAGATGTAAGGGATAGAAAGAGCTATGGTCATTCCTTGCTGCCTTTTTGTCTTCTACCCACCATGAGCTGTTCTCTGTAAAGCCACCCTACTTGAAGCCAGCCAATTATGAACTGAATCCTCTTCAGACTGTGAGCTAAATATTCCTTTCCTCTTTTAATTCTGGGTGTCAGGTATTTTGTCTCAGCAAGTAGAAAAGTAAAAGAACAGTCTACTGTTTCCCTTAATCTCCAGTGGAAATAAGACTGGGAACTCCAAATTTCCTTTACCTTAGCCTCAGCCAAACATTTCTAAAAGAGTAATCCCATTGCAAAGAATAAGAATTTCTCACTGGAGGTGATAGTGCATGCCTGTAATCCCAGCACTCAGGAGGCTGAGCCAAGAGGATTGCTGTGAATTCAAGCCCAGCCTGGGCTACAAAGTGAGTGAGAGGCCACCCAGGACTATACAGTGAGAGCTTGTCTCAAAGAAACCAAAACAGAAAAATTTCCTCATATCTCAAGAGAATTTCCAGGGATGAAGTCAGGCTTCCAGAAAGTGCTCAAGACTCTCCAATCAATCTAGATGATGCAAGGTTGCCCTAAGACAAAGGAATAGAAAAGTTAATTTCAGAAGCAGAAATCTGTCCAAATCAAAAAAAGTCTTCTAGGGCTGGCAAGATAGCTCAGCAGACTAAGTGCCTGCTTAGGCAAGCTCAGGAACCAGGGCTCAATCCCCAGCACCACATGCCTCACCAGCCCCACCCCTGGGTGCTCTGAGCCAGTCACTGAGACCAAGCATTGTAGCACACCTGTAGTCCCAGCACTGGGGAGGCTGAAAACAGGAGGATCACTACCAATCCAAGCTGTATAGTGAAACTCTGTACCAAATACATAAATGGTTTTAAAAAGTCTTCTAGGGGGCCAGGGAGATGGCTCAGTGGAATAAGCGCTTCCCTGGCAAACGCAAGGGCCTGAGTTCAATCCCTGGTTCTGAAAAAAAAAAAAAAAAGTCTTCTAAAGACTATAGTCCTGGGGTTGAGGGAGTAACTCAATACTACAGTGTGTAATGGTGTCCTCCAAGGTCTTGGATTCAATCCCTAGTACTTCAACAACAACAACAGCAAGACTGTAGTTCTCTTTGCCCCACATCAGAATCATCTTTAAATTAGAAAGGTTGATGATCCTGGGACCAGAAAGAGGTTGTGAAGCATTAGGTGCCCAGAGGCCAATCACAGGATGCCCATCTGCAGCTTGGCTAACTCTTCCTGTGTTTGAGCATCTCTTGGCGGGTCCTGTACAAGCCCGCCCCATCTCTACCTCCACCTCATGAGATGAGTCTGTTTCCTCCATGTGGAAGATCATTTCCTTGATTTTGCAGAGCAGGTTCCTGCTCAGGAAGCTGCAGACTATGTGTTTCTTCACTCACCGTTTAAGGTGCAGAGGTTGGAATAAGGGAAGGGAGTGAACAGAAGGCAAAGTACGGGGGAAAGATTATAAGGTCTTTCCAAAATAGAAGAGTGTGGGATGGAGAGGGCACAGGACCAGGTAATAAAGAATATCTTCATGAATAAATGCTTGGACTACAGAAGAAAAGCCAATGGGAATGGTGGTGAGAACACTCATAATCAATAAAATAAATAAGGATGTAAAGGTAGGAAGCTCTCATCATATCTCATGCACGTCCAGACCTCACAGGCTAAGAAGGACTATCTGTAGAGGTCCTCCCAGCCAACGTAATCCATGACCTGGCTCCCATCTGCCCTCTGAACTTACTTCTCTGTCATGCACACCCCCCATAAGCCATAAGAAAATGGCTTCTACTTCAGAAATGTCTTTTTCTCTGGCTATTATTCATCTTTTCTGACCCAGAATACTTTTCCTCCTCCCTCACGTTATTCCTTTTTGCAGATCATCTTACCCCTGCTCTTTTACTGCTGTCAACCCCTCTGAGCCACATCTTTTTTTTTTTTTTTTTTTTTTTTTTGCAGAACCAGGGATTAAACTCAGGCCCTTGCACTTGCCAGGGAAGCGCTTATTCCACTGAGCCATCTCCCCAGGCCCAGCCACACCATATTTTACTGGATTATGCTTTCCCCGGAACAGTCTTCCTGGTTCCATTTTTGCTCCTCCCCCAGCACATTCTCAACACAGCAGCCATTTTGAAATAACAATTCGTGTTACCTCATACCACTTCTTTTTTGAGAACCCTCCAAAGACTTCCTGCATCTCTCAGAGAGAAAGATGGTCTTCCCAGTACGCTAGAAGGTCTTCCAGAATCTAACCACCATTTCTTCTCTGGTGCTGTCTTCAGTACTGAGTCCTTTTTATTCTGTTCCCTCAGCACTGGCCTCCTTGCTTTTCCCCAAACCTCTCCCTCATGTTCTTGCCTTAAGAACCTTGTTTTCCTTTCTTCCTAGAACATTCTTCACCATTACCTGTAAGGCTCACTCATGTACTTTCTCCAGATTCATATTCAAATGCTACTTTTCGGGGGCTGGAGACAAGCTTGGCAGTCTAAGCACCTGCCTGACAAATGTAAGGACCTGAGTTCAATCCCTGGTACCACATGCCGTCCCAGCCCGGGAACCAGGTTGGTGGCACAAGCCTGTAATCCCAGAGCTGAGGACGCTGAGACAGGAGGATCACTGTGAGTCCTCACTGTGTAGCAAGACCCTGTACCAAATGACTAAAAGATTTTTTTTTTAAGTTTTAAATGCGTCCTTTCAGGAGGGCCTTTACTCTTTCTAAAATTACAATCTCTTCCACATACTCCCTACTTTGCTCATACTATTTCTCACTCAGTTCTACATAATTTGCTTACTTATTGTCTGTTCTCTTCATTAGAAAATAAGCAGGTCATGACTGCACATGCTTTTCCTTCCCTCCCCACCCAGGTCCTAGTGCTGGCTGCTTACAGCACCCCAACATATTTTGGTTCCCCTCAAGAGAGAGAAAACTTCAACCATCTTATATCCAGCAAAGCCTGGTAGAGAGGAAACATCTTCTGCAGATACTGCTTCAGATCAAACCCCAGCCCTGATGAAATCTCTTTCAGCCTTGGGGCACCAGCAGGAATCCAAAGAAGCCACCAGGAGGCAGAGGCAGACAGCTCCCCCTGGTGGTACAGGTCTGCAGCCACCAGCCTGTTGCCCTATTGTGAGGGACAGACACAGTAGAAAGAAGTACTCAGGCCTCTTGCAAATACACGTGTTCCAGCTGGAAGGCTAAGCCTGGCCTGCTACCACTTTTCCCATTCCAAATCCATGAAATGACTGATAACACTTATTTAATGAAAGCAGGTTTGTTTCTGGGCTTACCCCTGTTTTTCCACTTTCTCAGGCTATAGAAGTTCAGATTCGAGGAGTAGAATGAGGAAAGCACTGAATAATACCATTCCAAGTTTAAGCAGGAGGAATTAAAGACATTGTCTTCCAACTTTATGTCTCTAAAACCAACTGACGGGGCCGGGGAGATGGCTCAGTGGAATAAGCGCTTCCCTGGCAAGTGCAAGGGCCTGAGTTCAATCCCCGGTTCCACCAAAAAAAAAAAGGATAAAACCAACTGAATTGATGCCAACAGGAAAAATATAGGTGTGTCAATGCTATCTTAGATAAGAACAGAAAGCATTCGCAACCCCAAATAACATTTCCTGTGAAGAAGTTTTACTAGGTTCAGTAAATCAGAATCAAATTAAGAGAGAGTGCTCACGTGGCGTCCAGTGTCAGTGCAGCACATCAGAGGCAAAGCCCAGACTTCTCAGAAGTATACGAGACACCCAGAGGAGCAACCCTAAGGACACCAGAGCCATCGTGTGTACAATAAAGCCCATGAAAAAGAGAGCTAAGCACATGAAAGAGGAAAACATCATAAAGAAAATGTTCCTTGAAAAATAAAACTTTGGTTCTGACTTTGGGGAAGGGAAAAATGGGGAATTTAATGAACACAGAGTTTCACTTTGGGAAGCTGAAGACACTCCAGAGCCACTGGGACACGGGCTTGTGATCTCAGAAAGCAGAGGTGGAGGCAGGACAATCGCCAGGAGTTCAGGGCCAGCTGGGCTACGTAGTAAGTTGAAGGCCAGCCAAAGCTCAGAGGCAGACCCTGTCTCACAAAAACAACACAAAAAAGGCTCCAGAGACTAAGAGGCCGCCCAACAGTCTGACTGTGCTTAGGACTGATGGGCTGTACCTTGAAAGATTATGGTGGTAAATTCTGCTAGGTGCATTTTTACCATGAGTAAAACATTTTACTTTAAAGATTAAAAAGAAAAGATGAATTTATAGTCTGAGAGGAAAACTGACTCCAAAAGGTCAAGTTTGAGAACTGGGCTTTTCTTACTTTCAGAGATAAAGAAAGTCCCCCCACACACACACTGCTTTGGAGGGAAAAAGAGGCTAGAAAGTGGTCAGTGGACACGGAGGCACACTAGACAAGAGAAATAACTTTTGTATCCTGTACCACAACAGGATAACTATAGATGATAACAATTAATTGCATATTTCAAAATACCTTAGTAGGGAGGATTTTGCATGTTCTCAACACATGCAAAAAATAAATAAATAACTGTTTAAGGTGATGAATACACCAGATTATCGGTTTTAATTTCCCTGACCCAGCCATCGCATGTGATACATTGAAATATCACAGTGTACCCCCAAAATATGTACAATTATTTGTCAATCAAAATTAATTATTTCAAAACAAAACAAAAGGAATTGTTTCAGTACCCAGGAAAAATATTAACACATGTACTAAAGAGAGAACAATTTAGACTGGCTAAAAAATTAGACTTAAACACCAAAAAACAGTGGGAAAAAATGTTAAAAGGGGCCAGGGAGATGGCTCAGTGGAATAAGCACTTCCCTGACAAGCATAGCGTCCTGAGTTCAATCCCCTGTTCCGCGGGAAAAAAAAAAAAAAAAAAAAACAGTGGAAAATCCCTGCAAGACATATACTGAAACTGCTTTACCAGGTTAAAACAACAGGAAAATATTCTCTAGCATGCCAGAATTCAGAGAATTTCATTTCTGTGAACTATTTCTCAAAAAAAAAAAAAAAAAAAAAGATTATTCGAACATTAACTTCACCCAGCCAAGAGATAAATGGCAAAAATGAGGTAAAAGGATTGGCTGTGGGACCTAAAGCCATGTTAGTGCAGGACAAAGCTAAAATTGCTACAGAAATTATGGTTACAGAGTGAAGAGTAAATGCTATATTCAAGTGAGAAAGAAGAGAAAAGAGCATCAGTTTAAGCAGACCAATTTATACAACTTTTATAGTTGGAGAATCAAAAAATATTTTTCAAGCCTCACATGGTTTTACACTATAAAAGTCCCTGGAAGAGACAGCTTCCCGGGGAACTACCCACTCGGGTCCCCCTCCTGTCCCTCTCTTGGACAGGAGCTTTCTTTCTCTCAATAAATATATTCTGCTCATAAAAAAATATATATTTTTCACCTGCTAAATCAAGTTCTAAAGGTATAAAATACATCACTCAAAGTAGTAATAATAACATAATCCATGGAAATAAATGGTAAAGAGAAGAAAAAAAAAAGAACATGGGGCCGGTGAGATGGCTCAGTGGAATAAGCGCTTCCCTGGCAAGTGCAAGGGCCTGAGTTCAATCCCTGGCTCCGCCAAAAAAAAAAAAAAAAAAAAAAAGAAGAAGAAGAAGAAGAACATGGTGGTACAATGTGGTTATAGGGATAATCAATAAGACTGCAAACAATAAATATTTATATTATCAAACCACACATAAAAAATGTGATTTCACATAGCAAAACGAAATTTTAGAAACTGTTAAAATGAAGAAGATAAAACCAACCAGACCTTCTATATGAGCAAATAATATACTCCTTTCAATTGTGGGCATCTGGTATTTGGTCCCAGAAATGGGAACGCTGACTGATACACGTACGACCCTGTAGGATGTAGTGTGAAGGATACCGTATAACTTCTTGGCATTCTTGCTAAGACGCAAAACCTGAGTCTACTTGTGAGGAGCATCAGAGGAACCCAAATCAAGACAAAGTCTATACTAAATAAGCAGCCTGAGATCTTCAAAAACAGTAATATCATAAAGTTAAGGAACAACTGAGGAGCTATGACATATAAATACTATGTATAATCATGGACTGGATCAATTTGTCATAGAAACTTTACTAGGACAACTAGAGAGTTTCAAATGGAGCCGTGGTCTAGATGGTAACAAGATATCAAGAACATACTGTCTCAGTTACTCTTCTCTAATTGCTGGGACAAATACCCAACAGCCAAAATGAAGGAAGGAAAGGTTTATTTAGCTCACAGTCATTGGAAGTTTGAGTTCACATTCAGCTGGCTCCAAGGCAGAGTGGCACAGGGCATAGGGCAGCAGTTCACAGCAGCGGGAAAGAGCAAGAGGAGCCAAAGGAGGAGTAGCGGCAACAATGGCAGCAGAGAGCAAGTCTGTCTCCCTTAAGTTGCATTCAGCCTCTCCGCGCCAGGCTGGAAGTAGTACTCACACCCATAATCCCAGCAGCACTAAAATCCATAATCCCAGTAGATCATGAGTTAATCTCAAACTCTAGAAGTATACTCCTTGACTTCATGAGCCTTTGGGGGAACAACTAGACACCATAACATTCTGCCCCTGTACCCCCAAAGTCTCATGCACATCCCTTTGCACAAAAGACATTTTAGTCCATCTCTAAGAATTGCCTAAGTCCCAACAGTTTCAGCACTGCTGAAAAAATCCAAGTCCCAAGTCTCTTCCAAGATCTAAGGCAGGGTTGGGGAGATGGCTCAGTTGAATAAGTGCTTCACTAGCAAGTGCAAGGGCCTGAGTTCAATCCCTGCTTAAAAAAAAACTAAGGTAAACTCCTAGCTGTGAGCCCCTGTACAAATGAAAAGAAAGTTAAACACTTGCAACATTTAAAGGCACAAGATAAACATTACCATTCCAAAAAGTACACACAACAGGATACCAAGCATAGGGACCAAGCAGTCCAAAATCCAACAGAGCAAACATTAGGTCCCATAAGTCCGTGTGGAACATCCAAAGCAATCTGTGACAAAACGTGAGCTCCGTGTGGCTCCGCCCCTGCAGGACCCTTGGTGGTAGCTCCCCCAGCTTCTGTCTTAGGCTGGCTTTGCTCCCTCTTTGCAGTTTCCTTTAGATGATCTGCATTCTTGGCTTTTGCAAACTTCTGGGGTTTCCACGGAACAGGTTTCTCACTCACAGCCCTCTTGGGGCACAGGAAGCCTTCTTAATCTCAGAAGTCCTGCATTCTGAATGCACCTAAAACCAACACCAGGCGGATGCTGCCAAGGTCTGCCGCCAGCTGGAGCAGTAGTCAGGCTTCCTTCTCTCTTGGCTGTAGAGGTCAAGTGCCTGGATTGATAAACACTCTGACCCTGATGCCAAGGAACAAATTCTCCATGCCAGTGCCATTTTGGAACCTGGTGTGGCCGCTGCCGCTGTTCTGGAACATGGGGCTCTGTGGCTTTCCCCTCAAGGCAAAACCCCTCACCCTTGCAATTCTGAGGCTGCCGGGGTTGGAGACCTGCCTCCTCCTCTGATATCCTCAGGCCATCCTGTCCATTCTCTGGTTCCTTCCCAGCAATGGAGATCCTCTCAGCTCTGTCTTTGCAGTCCACAGCTTTATGGAGCTTCCTTTCTGGCCAAACTCACAACATTTTAAATCATCCTGCTCAGCTTTTTGTTCATGATTCTCAACATAAATCTGGCTAAAACCCCCTACAACATCCATGCTACCACCCCAATATTTTGCTGCTTTGAAATTTCTTTTGGGGCCAGGCAAATAACTCAGCAGATTAAAGCACCTGCAAGCAGGCACAGGGGCCAGGGGTTCAATCTCCATGTCTGCCGTGCCAGCCCCACCCCTGGGGTGCGCTGAGATGGCAATTGAGACTGGGTATGGTGGAATGCACCTGTAATCCCAGCACTTGGGAGGCTGTACACAGGCAGATCACTAGGAGTCTGATCTAGTAGTGAGACCCTGAACACCCTATAGACCTTTCCCTAAAAAGGATACAAATACATAAATAGAAATTTCTTTTGAAAGCTTAATCAATCCACCATGCTTAATCTCAGTCTCAGGTAAAGTCTCTGGACATGACCAAAATGCTGACACCTTTTTTTTTTTTAATTAGGACTTATTTTTTTATTTTTTTATTTTTATTTTTTTCCCATAATTTTATTGATAAACAAATAGCAATGAGACAGTTTCAAATCAAATTGGTAGGA